>NC_140956.1:66075911-66365911 GCF_014529385.1 Adiantum capillus-veneris
ACAGGGTTGGTGTGCACCAAATGGCATCGGATTGAAATGGTGAGAGGAGGAGAATTTTTATGCAATTAAAATTAAGAGTTGGTGAAGTTTTGACCATTGGGAGGTGATTTGAAGTGGATCTATCACGTATTTGTGGGTTAATCCCACATGATAAGTACGAGGTTGACTTGGTAGAGTACATAAGCACAAGGGAGACGTGCACTTATGTGTCGTGGTGTAGGAGTTGAGCTCCGAAGACTATTCACCATGGTGCCTAGAGCGCGCACAGCATTGTTGTGGTTGTGCCTGATGGACATGATGTTGACGTGGGGCGGTACCTGGTGGTTTTGTTGAAGCAAGTGGCAGATAGGCCCGTTATCGATGGCCGTTGACTCTGCAATGGCATGATGATGTGGTAGAGGCCCATCACGTGCCCGTAAGGGCCAAGTCATGCCTTGGGTTCCCAAAGGAAGTAAAGCCAAGAATAGAAGGGCATCCTCACATGCAAGGGATACCAAAAATAGATGAGGAACCAAAAAAGGGGAGTGCCCACGCTCAAGAGGGGCCCGTTCTTCCATGTGGGGATTCTCTTTTCCGAGGTCAGTGAGACGGGAGGACCAAGGGATTCTTGAGCCGAAGTGTGGCTATGGAGTTGGTGTGGAGCTGAAGGGCAACCAGATTTTTGTGTTCTACTTGCCGATGCTTATGCCGGTTAGGAGCTACAGCTGTATATAGTCGTCTTTGTTGAAAGAAATCCATCATTATTGTGCATCTGGTGTCGATTCCCCTTATCCCTTCTCTTCTTTATTGTGTGCATCTGGTTTCGGGCGTGTGTAGGTAGTTGTGTCCCCCCTGATGGTTTGTTGTGCACAGAGAGGTTGAGAGAGGTTGTGTGTGCGGTGAAGGGATTGAATCGAGCTATACAAGGTGATTGGGCTTTGTTGGTGGTGTCATATTGAGTGTGTGCAAATGGTGGTGTGCAAACGGTGGTTCGTCGGTGAGTTGTGTGAGTTTTGAAGGTGGACTCTAGTGGATTGGGGTGTGTAGTGATTTTCTTGGGCTATAGAGAGGCAGATTACTTGGGTTTTGGGTGTGTTTCCCTTCCCCCTATCCATCTTCATGTTCCCCACGGAGGAGCATTGATGCTCCGATTTGAAGTTTAAAGTGGTGTTTGGAAGCCGACAAACGGTTAGCAGATGGTCAAAATATTTGGAGGTTGTGTTTAAAGGTAGGAGAGATGATGTAGTCAAGCTTTGGGCCCATAATTGGAGGTGTTGAAGACCTTGAAGATTGGTTGGCAAATTTTGAATTGTGGATGATATTGATGCATATGTTGAGACGGATGCGAAAAAACTGCAAATGGTGTCGTTGCTGATGCGCAGACAAGCAAAGGTTTGGTACAATGATTTGAAGGGTGATGATCAAAGTTCATGACACGAATTGTGGAGGCAGTTTTTGGAGCAGTTTGGAAAGGTGATTGCCCCGACAAAGGTTGGTGCTAAGTTGAAATTGGTACACCAAGAAGTAAGTAAGGATTTTTCTATTTTCCTTGAGGAATTTGAAGCTTGTTGGAAGTAGTTAGAATCCATGCATAAACAAGCGCCAAGGGATAATGCAAGCACAAAGAGTATCAACTCAACACTCGGATAAATAGATCTCAGCTAAGCATAAAACGCATAACTTTATATACAAGTGGTGAGCAAACATTGTGCTCAAATCACGTCCCACAAGTAGTGATGTTAATCTGACAATTGCATAAATCTATACTTGTAAGCATGTAGAACCTATAACCAATGACTATTTGTAAAATGTAAGCATTAGACTCACCATTAGAATGTTCGTCAATCAAAAACAATGTATACCATAGATCTACCTATAGCCACTATGAGCATACATAAATCTCACTCCTACGACAGAGGATACAAGAGCACTAAATCCACATCCAAGCTAACAAAATATATAAAAGTGAGAGTAAATACTTGATCAGTGTTAAAATGGGAGTAAATCAACCACTACACCATCCTAGAATCAAATTGCAAATACATGCAACATATGGCAAGAATTTGGGAATAGAGTTTCTCTTATATTTTCAGTAAAATCTCAAATACAACTTAGTCATTCAAAGTGGCATGCCAAAAAATCATAGAAGTATAAATTAAGCCAACTAGGCACTCTGCTTAAACGAGAGACTCAGACTCTCATCCACAAATGTCATACAACGATCAAAAGTGATCAAATGCTCTCCAAACTCAATGAATAGAAGCAAGACATTGTTGTGAGTTCTCACAAAAAGTGCATAAACTTGTCCAAGACAAAACCATCTCAATCAAAAATCCACATGTGGCATACATACAACATAAGCATGGAATAAGCTCATTCCCATATGACTAGCTCTTTGGAAACTCCACATCTCTGCTATCTGTATACCCGTGAATCCATCACCTACGAGCTATCAAGAGCTCGATTTGTATTAGCATATGCATACATAACATAAATTCCACACATAACGAATGTGTGTTGGAAACCTCTGTGAAAAACCACACAATCTAAAGCATAAAGCATCGATCGGAATGTTCGCCGGTTACAAAATGCACAACTTGTAATCTTGCACACTATCTCGTTGATCAAAAACCTCATCGGTCAAAAACCAGACACATGGATAAGAAACCACTTGTCCGCATATGACATACATTTCCTCCGACATTAGTGCCGGGGAAAAGTACAATCTAGCTCACAAAATCCCTGTGAAGGTCAAGTTGTACCTATCATGGTGGCCGTAGACATCCGAGAGTCGATGTCGCTTGTCAAAAAAAACGTACTTCCAGAAGATCATTGGATCCATGTGTGTCATGGTGTATCTGTGCACGAGAAGAAAGCAAAACACTGGAAAAGAGCCTAGACCCACTCTCTCTCGCTCTCGCTATGTTGAGGAAGTGGCCAGATAGACTCTTTCCATCTACCTCTGTTTGTATCTATGCAAGAGAAGAAATCAAAACACTAGAGGAGAGACTAGACCCACTCTCTCTCGTTCTCGCTATGTCAAGGAAGTGACCAGATAGACGCCGTCTATCTACCTGTGTGTGTGTGTGTGTGTGTGTGTAGCTGTTTAAATCTTAAGTAATAAGACATAATTGAATTTTTACATTCAAAAGACAGCTGGCCAAGGAATAATGAACTGATATGTACAAAAATAACTCAGTATCAGAATTATTTAGGTACAATGATTGTAGGGAAGAGGTCCTCTTTCAGTAAGGTTGGTAGTAAAAAAACATCCCCGTTCCTTAGTGGGTATTTCATCACAATAATGTTGCTTGCCAAAGAAAAGAAAACCCTCCAAGATAAGATAGAGTCCTTACCTGCATCCATCCAACCAAGACAAAAATTCAATTAGCCTTGGATGTGTTTTACAGGTATCAATGGCCATGTCAGTTGTTATCCATGTCCATCTTATAGATTTTAATTACTTTAGCCAAGCTTAGGTTATTAGATTTTTTTAGCAGTCTTTACATATTCCTTCAAAAATCAATGGTACAATCTACCTTCTAATCTGTGTGGTGAAGTCCAAAAAGTTTAAGCCATAGCTTGGTAGCTATGCTTGAGTCCATAGTAGCAAACATATACTTACTAATCAATAAAGTATCAAAAAAAGACTCCATTTTTTCAAGTGGAACCTCATTTTGTGAGCCATATCTCGGTATTTATGCCATGTTTTGAGGGTACCAGCCATATATTTACCTTCAAACTTCCCAATTTTTCTCCATAGCTTGATAGCTATGCTTACACTAACAATAGCATCCATATACTTACCAAAATCAGAAATAGAGTATCAAGTGGAACTTTATGTCATGAGCCAAAGGTCAGTTTTTTACGCCAAAGCTGAGAGTAATCTCCATATACTTACCTTCAAAACTTAAAGTTTTTAAGTTCTTAGTATTCAATACAGTTCAGCATTGTTCAGTCCTGTTTTTCTCCAAGATACTTTCAAGCTTCCACCGTCATGGGTGCTAGATGGGTTAAAATAACCTTAACTCCTTCTCCCCATATGAAATCATGAGGGAAAGTATTATGAAGAAGTCCAAGAGTTTCCATATTGCATACAACAGAACAGCCAAACGTATCCTTATCGATGTCAGACAGAGTTTCATCACCAAAACAAACACAAGCTTTCAGAAAGTCCAAGGATTCATTCACATTCCATGCGGTTACTAGCCTTAGCTATAGGCCAGAGCTAAAATGCATTAGCTATATATTTACCACAGGGGGGAGGGAGGTTTTATTTAGGAGGAGGGAAAAACTAAAGCATTAAAAGTACCACTGTGTGTGTGTGTGTGTGTGTGTGTGTGTGTAGCTATTTTATCATAAATAATAAGACATAATTTGAACTTTTACATTCAAAAGACAGCTGGCTTCAGAGAAAGAGAAATGATAAGTACAAAAACAACTCAGGGTTAGAATTATCTTTGTACAATGTTTGTATGAATGAAGCCTCATTCCAGTATATAGATAGAAGTACTTCCCTTGCAATAGGTGTATGTATAATCCTGTATTGGACAATTGCTAAAAGCCAAAAAAAACCTTCCAAGATAAGATAGAGTCCTTACCAGCATCCATCCAAACAAGACAACATTTATATTATCCTTGGATGTGTTTTACAGGTATCAATGGACTATACCAGTTGTTATCCATGTCCATCTTTTAACATTTTTTAAAAACATTTGAGCTTAGTCCAAAGTACTTATGTTCTTTTATATATAAGGTTCAAAAAATAAAAATTTAGTATTTTAGTCTTAGCGTAGAGTGCCATACCCCTACTACTTCAAATGGTAAGTTACCCATCACAAAACAACTTTGAGTAAATTAATGGAGCTCCATCTGTGAAGATGTTTAAAACTTGCTATAAACGAGTATAGACCCATTGTAGAATAAATTCGGAACTGATATAGTTTACAACGTAATCCGATCCTTCCTATTTACTATAAGTCACAAACTCCCATCAAATGGTGAATGTAAATAGAGTTTTGCATTATCCCGTCTTATCAAAAACAGGTGCTAATATGCAGTGTAACTGGGAAAAATCCCATAGGGTCGCCCAAAACAGCGTGTTTTAGCAGGCAATGTACGGCAAAATAGGATTCCAAAGTACACCCAACCATAGGTGTTTCATACCAGTTTAAAAAAGAGACAGTTTTTTTCATGTCAACCAATTACAGCGACAGTACCAATCATAGAAGCCAATAGTCATCCAGGGAATACCCCCATCCCAAAGCATCTTACTGTAATGATAGCGACACATCCATATGCAAGAAAAAACCCCTCTGGGTTGTACCCAAAGCTGTAATGCGAGATAATTACCTTCACAATGGGCAGAGCTTTTTACCAAACCAATGAGCCATTTATCACAAAGTTAACCGAATAGCTTAAAGTGTAAAGCGGTATCAATTACCATCCAATCATTTAAGTACAACCTTTCCAGAACAATTCTGTTAAGTGCATCCTTACCTTAGGCTAATATGCGTTTATCTGTAAAGAACCAAAACCCAGCTGAGGGGTTTAGCCAAAAAAAACCTTTAGTTAGTGCCATTTAGAGTAAAGCAGCCATAAAGTGGTTTTTATCAAAAAACACAGCAGGTTATGCCCCCATATATTAAGCTGTTTCCAAGCATTGTCATGTGACTGAAACCAGTAATCACCGGGTTAGACCCTTCCTTTTTTTTAAATTATACCGTATAGTCTGCAGAAAAATATATATTGCATGGTCCAGCCATGTGGTAGTACCCCATTATCACAAGCAAATAAACAGCTTTCTCAGCGCAGCCAGAATGTCAGTAAGTTAAGCCCAAAGAATCAATCATTAACCATATGATGCTATGCATAGCCATTAAAAATCGGGGCTATAGCAATTAACAATACTCCTTAGTGGTGTTACCAAAGCAATGCCATCGCACACCATGGTTTTTACCGATTAACCAACTCATAGCATGCTCTGTCAAGCCAAGTCAATCCACCCATACACAGAGCAATACCATAATAATAATCTCAAAGAAATGATTGTAACAAAACCAGTGAGGCCAAACATGGTAACCAACCTATGTTGTAGCTGTTGCAAGCTCCATTGTAGATGCAGTAGAAAAAAATATAAACAGTTCTCACACTTTACGCAAGAAAAACTCACAGAAGGCTAAGTGAGGGGCAAAGTGTGCCCTCACCTCTTAAATAAAATAAGGAGGAAGGCCGCCATCCTTGAATATGTGTAGCATTTAGGTAGTATTGAGTGGAGCGAGCCCCTCCTGCAGGTCTGATCAAGCATGGCCGATTGTCATGCAGTTTTGTTATGGCAAATACCACCATAGCGCCTTCACGGTAGGTTTTAGAGAGGGCAATAAACCACTTAATTTGGAAGCTAAGGGTTTTTTAAACAAACCTATTATACTTATAAGGGAGATATCCCACGGTGGATACCTATAAGGTAAATTAGGAAGCTAGTTTAACACAATTGTTATTTGTGCTACATAATCACAAAGGTAAGTACCACAGTGTGTGTGTGTGTGTGTGTGTGTGTGTGTGTGTGTGTGTGTGTGTGTGTGTGTGTGTGTGGTGTTGCATACATGCTCTCTGTTGCACTATAGAGAGAAAAACTCACTAGCATTTTGTACTCATCGCTGAAATTTTCAACATTGTCCTACCTTCAGTTTTCACAAACTCCAACGCTCCCACTCTCCAATTTTTTTCATCAACACTCTGGTGTTTTTTTGTTGCCTCATAGCGCTACTGCAAAGAAAGAGTCTCTAGTGCTGCTCTTTTTTATGAGGTTCAACACTTCTCATTAAAGAAAATCTCTACAATGCCTTTTGTTTAATGCTCCCAATACCTTTACTGAGGTGTCAATTTCATATAGATCTGTGATTGTGGATTTCCTCCTCCTCCTTTTGATTCTATTGCTTTGTGCTAAGGTATTGAACCTTAGCTTCTCTCAAAGCTTTTGCACGTACGTCAAGAGAAGGTCAAGAAATCAAAGCTTTGATACCACTTGTGAGTGTGCAATGTGTGCGTATATGGTAATTAACCCAAGTATTATCAGAGATCCTAAAAGTGATCTATTTGTACTTTCTACCTCTGTGTTTGGTATTCTTTGTTACATGATTAGTGCATCTTGATCACTCTCATCATCATACGGCATGTTATTGTATATGTTTTCATAAATTTCAGTAGATAACCTGAATCTATTTTTCCATCCAGGGATAGGCTCCATGGGAAACCGTATTGCTCTTACAAGGTGTGAGTAGATCATAACTAGAGGTGTATGATTTAGAAGGCTGTATGTATCAAAAATGCCTTCAACTGGCCATAGTACAAGCCTTCAACTACTTTCCCCCCTCTAACAATTTTGTTGTGCCATGCATCCTTTTGTGCCTTCACTGTCTCGTTCCTCTTTTTGGTGCATTTAATCAAATAGAAATCATGTCCTTTCTCTGCTACCTTGGCTACAAAGTTGTCACCAATTGACAACAATTGACACAAACACTCAGGGTTCCCTTCATACATGGGGAGGTTAGAGACATTATGCATTGGCAAATTGAAATCAGAACTATTATTTTATTCGGCATCATCGTCTTCATCGCTGCAAGGATCGTCTGATTCCAATAATGGTTGGACTATCAAATATTTCCATTCTTCTACATGTTGTCTGTTCTTCCCTCTTGTTTTTTCAGTTCCCACACTTAGCTTTATTAGTTGGGCACCCTTGGCCTTTTAGATGACCTCAAACGGACCCCGAACAGGCCAAAAACATCTTCTCCATTGCCCACAGATACATGAATCACAAAAACATGAGAGTGTACGATATCGTAGAGCGCATGGACTATCCTGTGAATATCCATCAATGCAATGAAATGATCATGAACCTATAATACACTGACAATCCCATTGGACATTGCGTCGCACATCATCCTTGAAACTAGCCAAAAAACTCTTTGTGTACTTGATTTATGCTGAAATGTTTCATTTAGATAGTTGACTACATCGGCTGCAGACTTCATAGGCCAGCCATCTGGTTTCAACTCCTCATGAGTGAGGGTTCTCTTTATGATTACCTCTGCTCCATCGTGCTCACCTTTTCCATGTCCTGATGCTGAAAAGTTATGCATCATCTGCAGACCTGTCAACCAATAATGCCTAGCCACAAAGTAGAAAGGTCTTCATGCTTTAAACTGACACTACACCATCTGACAACACCCAATGACGTCGTAAAGAATGGCCTTTCTGTTTCAACCACTTGTCATGAAGAAGAAAACAATGTTGTACAAACAAAGTGTCATGTATTATATCATCAGATATGTAAAAATGGAGTGTTTTTTCAACACCACCTCCTGAGTTTCTCACATAAGTAATGTGAATAAGTATTTGTGCGCTCAACTAGCAAGCTCAAGAAAACAAAGGGTGTGTCACTCACCGCTCTACGCTCGCCTTCGTGGTGGATTCCTCGCCGCGATGAAGAAGAAGCTGCAGTCGTGCCGCGCTCAACCGCTTCGCCGCCGTCGTGCCTTCGTAATGCTCGATCGCACACACACTCTCCCTCTCTCTCTCTCTCTCTCTCACACACACACACACAAGGAGGTGAAGAAGAAGAAGATGGAGATGGAGCAAGAGCACTCTTCAATTGCACAAATGAGAGAATGAGTAAAAATTAGGTTTAGTTGGCTTTTATAGGAGCTCACCCCATTCACACTTGGGCGCCCATGCTTAACCAACTAATCCCTTGAATGTCCAAGTTAAAGTGCGCCTCTCATCGACGATCACTCTACCTTTCCCTATTGGTCCGACAAGCCCGGTACCTGACTCTACCAAATACATAATACACGTCCGTCGTAGGTGATGGGGTGTCCGTGTGCCGTGAGGGTTAACATGCCCCCCTTCCTGATGTAGATTCCGTCCTCGGAAGCTATTGAGTTGAAGCTGGGTCGTCGAGGTGGAAGAGCATTTGAGATGAATGTCCTTAGCCTTCTTCAGTCACTGCAAAATCAAACAACATTGGCACAGTAATTGCATTCTCTTAAAAAGCATATGCAGTTTTAGGTAGAAAAATTGATTGGTAAAAGAATTTCAAACAATTTGTTAGCAATGAGCATTAAATTGCAATGTAATCAAATGCATAAACAGATGTAAAGGCAAAAAATTAAACAAGTCTGGGGTCGCTAATTTGACGGTCGAAAAGCACTAGAGATCGAATATTAATACCATGGGTAAGCTTCTTAATTTTCTGTGGTCAATTAAGTTGTTTAATCGCGAGAGCCAAGTATTCATGTTCAAGGGCTGACTAGAGGCTATATCTAGAAAACCTTGTAGTTAAGCGACCATAAAAGGAATTTCTCATGAAATCATCGCCTGGCTGATTACTTTTTCGTTGACCCCCCAAGGTCTTTTCACAGTGATTCAATTATGATGTGTGTGCTTATTTTGTATGCCTTGGGTTTTTTGCTTTTCAAGGAAAAGCGCCCACACTGGGAACCTCTAGGGCTCTAGTACCATAGGCAATACATGTGAGTGAAGTACCAAATCAAGCTGAGATTTCTCTTCCAGCTTAAAATTTTACATTGTGGCACTTTGATTTTTTGTTTGTTCATTTTCATCATTTTAATTTTGTAACTTTGGGGGGTCATATAACACTGTTACATTCCCCAGGCTCATCACATTAGTAAACTCCCTTTATACTACTTAAGCTAAAGGTCAATAGGGTTAAGCCCACTAGAAAGCCCTAGTACATTTCATACAATGCTGCCTAAATCGGATTAAGAACCTAAGTAACCATTGCTTATTAGGAAGGCATTCCCCATGGTATTAAGAGAAGATTTCTAATACCTAGCTTGGTCAAACTAGCTTAGTCGGACTGCTTGATTTTTACACCTAAACAAGTGATTATGACAAAAGATTGCATTGAATTAAATGTTGGATACTAAGCCAATGCACTGAATATTATGCTACCAATCACAATCAAAGCAGACAAACATAGATGCAAAAAGATAACGACAATGCTAATGGACAAGAAACACCTGTTTGTGTCGATGGTCGCGCTTGATTTGAAGGTTCCATGAAGGTCCAAATCCTATCAATAGCAACACGCTCCTGTACACACTATGAAATACAAACAATACCTCTAGGAGGCACATCAGTGGGAAAAGAGATCTTTGCTAATCACTCAATTCTAAAACAGAAACACTCCTATCGTACTAATCTTACCTACCCTACATCACTCAAGTGATGAGGATCAAAGGTTTTTCATGGCATAGGTTTTTGTTTCACTGTACCAGATGTGACATGTGTAAGTCTGAGTCAATGTTTTGACTTTTAATGTGCATACTCGTTTGCTAATTGCTCTTGCTCTTTTTTTTTTTTTTTGTGAGTATAAAGCTTTATATGTACATTCCCTAAGATTGGAATTGAGAGGTCAGGGAAAAAGGTTGAGAGGGAAACCAGTGAATGATGGATGTCCACAAACACTCCCCCCTTCCTTGGGTAGATCATACCGTTTGAAATGAGCTTGTCACCCTTTGAAACCAATTATTCCAGTTGGTAAGAGGTGAGGATTTTTGCCAGTAGTTTGCTATTACCCTAGGTGCCTCTTCAAGCTGCAAGGGTGGTAAGGTACTCTCCCAGGATCGAACTTGAAGTGGTTCATCAGGTGATTCTTGAACACTGGGAGGTGTGGATTCTTTTGTAGCTTCATGGAGGTCCACTACTATAGATGGAGGCTGTGTAGAAGCTTTTACCTCTATGGATGTATTACATGATGAGCTAGAATCTTCATGGGACTCCCCCCTTCCTGAGCTAGGTGGAACAAATCGTTCTTTCTTTGGTACCCAAACTAGCTCGGGAGCAGGTGTGTAGCATTCTGTGATTTTTTTCTTTCCACGATCATTGATTCGTTTTGGAGCTACGGGATTGGGCTCATTTGGGTCAGGTGATAGGTAAGAGCACAATCTACGTTTTGGCACCCAGATTTGATCATTTCCTTGATAGTAGCCTTGGGCTTCCAATAGTCGTTTAGGGATCCATCGCAACATTTTCTTACTTTTCTTGGAGCGAGTGGTACGTTTCTTACAAGGCTTCTGTTTTTTTGCACTAGCTATGGTCACTAAAGAAGCTTTAGGGACCCACTTGTATGTTTTCTTCGTTACCTTAGGATGAGTCTTGTCAGAAGCGATATGCATTGCTTGTAGCATATTTAAGGGTATAGGCATTTCATTCCCCTCAGGTGTTACCCAGGTCGTCCCCCTATTTCCCCAAGTGTCTATGGTTGATGCTAGGTGGACCCAATCCACATTGTCCGATTCCGTCATCCCAGGTAGGATATCCATATAAGGAGAATCTTGGCCAATGTCTGTATCCTTCTTACAAGTGTAACAATATTGTAGTGGGGCCGAGTGAACTGTGGTGTCAGAGCGATGATCAATAATGGTTTTACTCCCTAAGGGGTGTACCTTACCAGTCACCAAATCCACTCTAAGGACAGAGTCTTGGAATTGCAAATAGACATGATTTTTAGACCAATCGTGAACCATTTGTGCTTCCCTCATGAATGGTCGTCCTAAAATCATTTCATATGACATAAGGTGTTTAGAGAAATCCATTACAATGAACGTATGTCGCACCTTGTATCCTAGAACTTTGATCTTAAGATCCTTGAGCATCCCCATAGGTTTGGCTATGGTACCATTTGCCATCTTTACCACAATGTTAGTAACATTGAGGCGGGGTTTTCCCATGGATTCCCAACAATCTTTTGTAACGATGCTAACTCCCGCACCACCATCAAGAATTCCCTTTATAGTTAATCCCTTGGTAGTGATGGGTAGGGTCGCATTAGACTCGTCGCCTTCAAAATACTGCCCAAATTCGTTAATGGGTACCTCGATCACAGACTCGTGTCCATCTAAGTCAAGTGATTGCACATGATTTTCCTCATCAATCATAATCGAGTCAGGCCTATTTGGTTGCGCAAACTGCGGTAATCCCGTTCGTAGCTCTCCGTTAAGGAATGCTCGAAGTGCAAGGAATAACTCAGGATCTCCATACAGCTTTGCTATGATCGTGGTTCGGACCTCAGAAGACATGAAGTCCACTAGTTTGGCAACATTCATTGGCCTTTTGCAGGGTGTAGGTCCTTGACTAGGAACTGGTGAGGATGGAATCTCATATTCCTCAATGGGATCAGGTATTCCTTCGTTAAACATCCTTTCCAACAAGAAGGGTGTATGCTCACTTTCTGATGTCCTGTCCTCACTCCCTTCTTGGATGATACTAGATATGGCTAACGGTCTATGGTTCATGTGGGGTGGATGAACTTGCGTGGGAAACACTGTGTCATGAATTTTTACATGCATGGGTTCTGGTTCTAGTTTCCTTTGAGTCTCCTCCACTAAACCTCTTAGATGTTTCACCTGCTTAATCTCGTCTACTGGGTTTGGATACGTCCCAATCTTCTTTTTACGATTTTTCCCTTTTTGCCCCTGCGGTTTATCTTGGGGGTCTTGGATTGGATTTGGAAACACTTGTGGTGTTTTCAGAGGCTCTTTATGATTTTCTCTTATTCGGTTTTCATTTGGTCCCATGTTACGGTTTTCTTTGTCGGTCTTTCCCTTTGTGGTATTGGTTCTAGTCTCCATTGTCTCGATTGAATCTGAATCATCCTCGAGGTCATTCATATACACGGGGTCATCTCCTGTTCCTATGTTTGTTTTGGAACTTGGCTTTGAATTTTCCGTATTCTGCGACTTCTTCCTTCGTGTCTTCTTTTTCTTTGCTTGGATAACTGACGCGGTATCTCTCTCTTCGAGGATATGTCCTGGCCCTTGAAGCATGGACCGTGTAATCGCATAAGCAGGTGCAACGGGTGGCATTGGCGATGTCACACTAGCAATTTCGACCAAATTCAGGGGTGTGATTTTAGGTGCATTTGGGTTATAGGGGCATTGGGCAATCAAGTGATCTATGCCACAACGATTACATGTGAGTATTGGCATTGCAGACGTGCTCCCTTGATTCACTTGCATCTGTGCAGCATTCTTTTGCAGCCTAATAGGGCACTCCGCTACTCGATGTGGTCCACCACACTCGTAGCATTGAAGAGGTGGCCTCCTAGCCTGGGTGTTGATATTTTGACCTCTGGATGCGAGAGCAGCAGCTTGATAAACCGGCTTGACTTGTCCCCAACAATCTTCCATGTAGTATATAGGACATTCTTCCAATGTATCAAGACTGTAGGCAATACTAGTGTCTATTTCCTCCTCACAGCCATCTGCATAAGCATTTGATGGCTCGCAACCCACTTGGTTCATAGGGGCGACTCTTGGATGCGGGGGCTGCGGTCCTAGCACAGGAGGTGGTAACGGTGTAGCTTGTACAACATTTTGAGATCTAGGGACCATGTGTTGCGGTAGTTGCTCAACAGGTGGAGTAGGCATCAATATAGGAGCTCGAGGTGCATCCGTCCAGGCTACAGGTGGTCTATTTGCCATCATACGTTTGATCATTAAACAATCCTTAGCTTGGTGACCATACCTACCACATGCGTTGCAAGTTCCATTAAATTTTACTCTAAACGTAGGGCACTCACTAGTGCTATGTGGACCTAAGCAAATGGAACACCATTGTTGCTCCCTTCTTGGATACATGTGACTATTTTGAGGGGGTCGATTATCCTTAAGAGACTCTTGGATTGCCTTGGTGAGGTCTGTCAAGAATGTCTCAAATACCTTTGGCTCATTGGCAATGGGCTTTGCAGTCATGGGTTCATACTCAATGGCTTGTGAGCTAGTGGATCTTGTGTCAGTAGACACCCTCATGCCTGCTATCATCAAGTTGTCCTCTAATTGGATTGCATTGGCAGTGACATCTTCCCAGGTTGTGATACCTCTAATCACTAGTCCATTATAGATTCCTTCATTCCTCAACCCTCGAATGAATCGATCAAGCAGTTGGTTATTGTTGAAGCGCTCATTTACAGGGCAACGAGAGTTTAAGTGCTTTAGACGACTAATGAAGTCCCTTACTGACTCTCCTTCCTTACGTTCGGCCTTCTGTAGCTGAGATGCTACACCCCAAAGCACACCTTCTCGTATGTACTCCTTTAGAAACAACCTTCGAAGGGTAGGGTAGATTGTTTTCTCGTCCACCCTTAGGGTCCTATACCAATCTCCAGCCTTCCCACTTAATGTCAAGCTTAAGGCATTGCACTTATGTAGTTCGTTGCGTTCCCCTAAGGAATCACATACTTGTTCAAACACTTCAATGTGTTTCCTAGCATCTTCGTCCCCATTGAATTTTTGCGTGAGTTTGGCAATTTGTACTGCCTTACTTCTAGGCTCTCTATCAGATGCATGACGCATATTTTCCGCGATAGATCGACCTATGGTTTGAGCAAACGCTGCCAAGTCACCTATGTGAGGAGGCAAGGCCGGTGGAGGTACTCTTGGAATCATATGTGGGAGAGGAACGGGTACCGGTCTTGGCATATGTGTAGATGATGCAGGATATGGAACATAACCGGGCATAGGTCCACTCGGATAAGAGCTAGGGAGCGGCACTCGAGGAGCATAAGCAAGTGGTACAATTGGAGGTGTGGGGGCCATGTGTGCATAAGGGGCTAGAGGCACATATGGTCGAGGCCCCATATTAGGTACTACGACACTAGGTAGTGGCACTGCGCTAACCGTAGATGTCATCGGTACATTCTCTGTCAGGCTTATCCCTGGAGTGAGCACTGTGTTTTCCTTGATAGAGGGTTGAGCCAAGTTAGGGAAGCTAAAGTTTTCGCTCGGAGGCTCAGATTGCATAGAGACCCCAGGTGAAATGACGTAAGATGGGTCCATGGGGCTCATTAGAGGAGTCTCCATTTGTGATAGAGTAGGCTGTTGAGCCTTGCTCGTATCCAGAAATCTCATGGGGCCAGTTGAGAGTATATTTACCCCTCGGTTTTGCCTTTCTGATTGAATAATGCCATGGATAACATTACATATCATTTTCTGTTGATCTTCGATGCTCGTGGCACTAGAGGTGGATTGTACAATCTCTATCCATCCTACATGGTAGGCGTGGCCAGAGTGTAGATCCGTCAACACCTCAGTGTGGAGGTCGTATGTCCAATGATCATTAATGAACAATCCTTCTAGAGTCGACGTGTTAACGGTTTCTTGTGAGGTAGAAGCAATGTTGCTCCCCGTGGTTTTACTTGCCACCAACGGTACTCTAGAGGGAACTTCTGAAGGAGGCAGCTCAACAGGGCCTTCTTGGTAAGAAGTTGGTAGGATATCCACATGGACACTCTTTGGGGGTGTGGGGTCCACGTGCGATGTGAAAGGAGAGTCCACTTCCCCACCCCCTTCGTGTGCTTCATTTGCCTCAGGTTCCGAGCGAGTAGCTCTATCTAATGTTTCCATGAAACGGCTAAACATACTAGTACTAGGCTGTGGAGCTTCGGGAGGTGCATGGCCTTCTCTCTCAGTGTTTTGGTTAGGGTATGCTTCCATGATTTCTGAGTCGGAGGAGGAATCACTAGCGGCTATTTTAGGGTCTTGGGTGGTGCTACCTTGTGTCCCCGCTGAGGGTCTAGAGCTTATCGTGGATGGGTAATGGGTGTCCGTATGAACAGAGGCACCCTCAATATGCTCGTGTTCTAGCACCCGCCCAGAGCGTAAGTGCATGTGCTTTTGATACCCTAAGGTGTCAAAAAGCTGCTCTAGGAGGCCTTGTGACTAGTTTTTAGCGTGTTTTTTGTTTGTTTTTTTGCTAGAATTTTTAGAGCGTGTCGTGGAATGGGCCGTGTGATGGCTCGAAACGAGCGTATCGGTCAGAGGGTCGTGCCGTGCTTTACAGCCCTCCGTTTGGTCACTCTATGCCCTCGGAATCCCTAAAACTGTCAATTTCCAGTAGGGAACTAGGCCCAAACTAGAAAGTCTAAGGGTGCAAGTGGGAAGAGAAAGGAGGAGAGTGGAGGACTTGTCCCACATGCTCTCATTCTCTCTTGAGGGAGTAGGGTATATATATAAGAGTGAGTCTAGTATATATCATAAGACTGAGGACTGAGGCCTGGGCTTGGGCTTGGGGCTTGGGCTTGGGAAAATGATCCCGATCTATCTTTTATACAAACCAACCCGTCCGTTTTAAGAGTCACGTTTTTTATTTTCGAAAAAATTTCGCCGCCCGCTCACTCGCGTTTTTAATTTCCGAATTTTTTTTCTTTCAAAATTATTAAATTTTTTATTTTATTTTTTTTAAAAAAAATTTTCTCAAAAAAATTTTTTAAAATTATTTTTTTTTGTTGATGCAGCAAATACAGAAATTGAAAAAAATGCAGAAAAACGCAGAAAACGCAGAAATTGCAGCAAATTGACAGAAATGCAGAAAATTGCAGAAATTGAAAACGCCGAACTTGAAAATGCAGAAATTGCAGAAATTGAAAAAACGCAGACAATAGCAGAAATTGAAACTTGACAGCAATTGCAGAAAACGCAAAAAACAGAAATCTTCCACGCACTCCTTCCCTGCCTTTCCTATGATAGAAATTGCACCACAAGGAAGCGTAAAGTGCTAACCGAGCTTAGTGTAGGGCATATCCCCGGCAACGGCGCCAAAAATGTGCGCTCCTTGCCGCACTGTCGAAGCAAGGGACTTGCCAATACACCGTATGCGAGCCACAAACGGCTCCAAGCACACAACAAGCCTAAACTAGCAAGCTCAAGAAAACAAAGGGTGTGTCACTCACCGCTCTACGCTCGCCTTCGTGGTGGATTCCTCGCCGCGATGAAGAAGAAGCTGCAGTCGTGCCGCGCTCAACCGCTTCGCCGCCGTCGTGCCTTCGTAATGCTCGATCGCACACACACTCTCCCTCTCTCTCTCTCTCTCACACACACACACACAAGGAGGTGAAGAAGAAGAAGATGGAGATGGAGCAAGAGCACTCTTCAATTGCACAAATGAGAGAATGAGTAAAAATTAGGTTTAGTTGGCTTTTATAGGAGCTCACCCCATTCACACTTGGGCGCCCATGCTTAACCAACTAATCCCTTGAATGTCCAAGTTAAAGTGCGCCTCTCATCGACGATCACTCTACCTTTCCCTATTGGTCCGACAAGCCCGGTACCTGACTCTACCAAATACATAATACACGTCCGTCGTAGGTGATGGGGTGTCCGTGTGCCGTGAGGGTTAACAGTATTGTAACCTGATTAGACCACTAGTGCATGGACTTTATCTCATTTTCTATTTTAAATCGATAATTCTTGGCAAATTCGATGATCGAAACAACAACATCTGATGGAAACTTGAGTAAGTACTCTTTAAATTGTTGTGCCTGCCACCAAAAAAATGTAGTTATGCTTGATGAAGCTCTTAAGATGAGATGAGAATGGGTCAATAAAAGTAGAGCATCTTATTTGTTGCACTACCAAGTCCTTTCTTTTCTTCTCAGACCCACCTGCATCAACTTGCCCAGTTGAAACATTTGTGAAGATCTTCACAGTGACCTCCCCACTATCCACTGAAATTTCATCAGGACACAATGTCAACCTGTTTATTCCAAATCTAGAGCAAATCCAAACGAGCATTTTTTTGCATAGTATTCTGCATCATGAGCCTTTGGACATAAAAGTGATTCCCACATATCACTGATTCTATGAGACACTAATTGGTTTGCAGTACACTTACCTGAATCATCACTACAGCAAACGGAACATGTGCAGGCATGATCCTTTCCATAATGCTCAAACTTGTTTTGTCGCATCTGATTAAATGCCTCTTTAAAATATATCATTTGGACATGATATACACAGCAACACGTATATCGCTTCTTCATTTTTTGGACAAAGTAAGGCTTTAAAGCCTCAAAACATCTAAGAGAAATTTCCACTTCTGGATTGGCCCTCTTGAATCTTTGGTACAACTCAATCTGTGACATTAAAACAAAACAAATTATGAGAGTAAAATATTAGCCATTTTGTACAGTACCATTTGGTTTTGTACATAAGCAAATGTGGGGTTGTAAAATATTATCCATTTTGTACAGTACCATTTGGTACAGAATAGTACCTGTATAGTACCAATTTTTGGTACTCTATAGTACCAATTTTTGTATATTTGGTAGAGTACATTAGCAATTGGATTTTGTGCAGTACCAGATTTGGTATAGTAAGACATTAGCTATTTAGTACTTTACCATTTGGTGCAGTAGAGTACCAATTTGGTATTGTTCAATACCAAGTTTGAAACTAGTTTGGAAATTTCTTAAAGAGTACCTTAAATGGTGGTACCAGGTGGATGCCATAAATTACCAATTTGGTGGTATATAGTACCAATTTTGGTACTGTAAGACTTTATCAATGAAATATATTTTTGTTTTGTACTAGGAAATGTACTATAGAGTACCTTGAGTAATGCTATAGGGTGGATGGGGATATTATGTAGTACATAACATGGAATTATATGGTACTCTTTAGTACATTTTAGGGTGCTCCATATAACATGCCACTATATGGTAGATAAATGTACTTTGACCTACATCACAAGGTTCTATAGAGTACTCAAATCAGATTGAATGTACTATGGTGTACCTTATATGGTAGTATAGGGTAGATGAAGGACCTATGAACATTATTATAGGGTACTCCAATCACATGAAAAGTGCTATTGAGTACCTAATGTGGAAGCATACGGCACTTTAAGGTATAACAATGGAGTACCTTCATATTAATAAAGCTACTATTATACCTTAGGTTGCTACATGTACCAAATGATATACCTTCAGCAAGTTACTAGAGGTATTGTATGAGGTAAAACAAATGGAATACCTTCAAGTACTATAAGTAGAGTACATTACACCTGAGAAAATAGAGAGGCACAAAAGACATTAGCAACGGTTTAAATTTACCTGAGACTCATCGAGAAGATGCATTGGATGTTTGATAACACTTTTTCTTCCAATCCTCTTCCGACATATATCCTTTTTGTTGGGTGAAACTAGAGTCTCTGAGCTCCAAACGACATAAACTAGATCTCTTACTTCACCTGTGACAATGTTACCTTGAGGCAATTATCTTTGACATGCACTCAATGGAAAAACTTCCTCATCATCTTTAATCTCAAGACGATAATTGGCTGCAGCAATGTTTCTCCGATGAACACTCAAAATACCTGCTATCCTTGTATGGTTCATTTGTGTTGTGCCATCGATATTATTCATTACCATCATCAAAGAAGAGCTCATCTGTTGAGCGGGGCACCTTGAGCTGGCTGAGGGTGTTACGGATGCTAGATAGAAGAGTGCTTTCAAAATTAGCTATTGATGTTTGCAAATCCTTAAAAGTAGGATGGAGCAAGTGTTGATGGAATAACTCTGTCTGGATACTTCTTGTAAGCCCTAGTGTCTGTGTGCGCCAAAACTTTGCCTTAGCTGAACAAATCTACTTTCTTGATTTGGCTTCATCCATTAAAGATGGATCTTGCAACCTGCTGCTTTCTTTTTCTTTCCTTCTCTATTCTCATTTCTTAGCAGCCCAATACTCATGCATAGAAGCGGTGTCCATGCTGTGAACACTTGCATTCAGCTCCATAGTCCAATCCCTGTTTAGGCAGCCTTGCACAGTAGTCCAATCCCTATTTGGACAACCTTTCTCATTCACCATGCCAGGAGAAGTAGTTGTGAATTCCATGCCTTGAGGATTATCCATGTTTACGTAGCCATATTCTCATGCTAGGATAACCATTTGTATTCTCTGGTCAATCTGTGAATTCCATGCTGGCAAGAGTGTGGGTAGTGTAGCGAGTTAAAGAGCTACAACTACATAATCGGCTATGTTGTGGACGAGGAAGAAAGATAGGAAGAGAGAGAGAGACGGAGAGAGAGAGACTCGTCTATAATCATTACATAGATCTATATATGCTGATACAAACCAAATGTTTTTTTTACATAAAAGAATTCCCCAAAAAAAAAGATAAAAACGAATTTCCCAATAAAGTGGATAAAAAAGACTTCCCCAAAAAATGCTAATTTTCTACCCAAGAAAAAGTAGTGTCCTTCACAGTGCATATTGTACCACCAAACCATGCTTTCAGCCATCTACACAATACACTATATAGCTACACATTAAGTACTTCCCATAGTAATAAATAGTAATAAAGTGTCCTACTTATTTGTAATATTATGTAGCTATTTAACTCTATGTGCTATGTAGTGTTATCTAGTAAACTATGAGATACTATATACTTATATGGTGGAATATAGTTTTATGTGCTATATAGTGGTAGATGGTAGTATATAGTTCTTTACACTACAATGTTGTATGCACTATATAACTCTATATTGTCATATAACTCTATACTTTGTAATTTTTCATGAATTACACGGGCATTGGTAATTTTACCTTTCATATTCGTCACTTGTGGGACTTTTATTCTTTCTTCAACCTTGCCACTCATATGGACTCTCCCATTCTGCCATCATAAACTAATGAATATTCTCTAATCTTTCCCGATGGGGGGCAATCTCTACAATCAAGCTTGAAGCATCTAAGTCCTCAAAAGCATAAGAGCAATTGCAATTGCAATTTCTGGTGCCATCATGAGAAGGTTCCTAGAGGCTTGTTGTGCACACAAGGATTTAAAAACAAAGGACTAAGGCTTCCACCTTGCCAAAATTCCCAATGGTTGGCGTTGGATACAATGAGAACTGCCGATTGCTTCATACCTCATAGCACGAATCAAAACATCAAAAATTCCAACCTTGTTTTTGGTTTCTTCATCATTGCCAACTTTGGAACTTGCATCTACCCAAGATATTTAGCAATTATTGCAGCCCAGCAGAAGGTGAAGCCTCCCGTAGACATTTTGAAATAAAATGTAAAGGAAGTCACGATGGCCCTTTAATGAAGGGACCCATTTAGTAAACAAGCTGGCTCTCCGCCTCTGCAAACCATGGCACTCCCTTCCAATGAGAGACAGAGAGAGAGAGACCAGCTATTCTTTCCACCCACATGGCTCAACTCGAGAAAATCATGCCCTTTCTACACTCGCCCAAAAAGCCTCCATATCAACACTCCCATTTGATGCATACTCCCGTTCTCGCGAGAGGGAGTGCCAATAAAGGCACAAAAGAACTTGGTATGTCTTTCTTCCTCTTGTTTAACATGTGTGCCCTTTTTACAACAGGCTCAAAAAACTCAAAACTCTCTCTCTCTCTCTCTCTCTCTCTCTCTCTCTCTCTCTCTCTCTCTCTCTCTCTCTCTCTCTCTCTCTCTCTCTCTCTCTCTCTCTCTGGGGAATGCCAAAAAAGGCACAAAAAGCCTTGGGCACCTTTCTTCCTCCTCTTGTTTAAAAACACCAAAACGTATTTCAAACGGTATATGCCACATTATTTTCAAAGGAGTTCACTGTCTAAAATTGTGACTGTTTCAGGGGCTAACTTCGGCCTTTTCTTCATGTTGTGATGAATCCCAAGGGGTAGCTCATGTCTATATGAAAAAAGAGCTTCACCTCCATCCCAATAGCTCCAATATTCCTTTGCGCCAACGTCCAAATTCCATTATTATGTAAAACCTTGCCCCATACAAGAGCTTGAAACACCAACAGTTTCATGAAAGCCTGTGTTTGCAACATGAGGTTCTACTAACAGAAAACTTGGAAATAAGGTAAGTGGAAGAGCTATCAGATAATAATATGTAATACAACTTTGTTGCAGAGTAGCATACAGACACAACAGCAATTGTCGAAACCCTGGTTTGCTAATCAGCGGTAACTGATAAGAAAATCCTGGTTTAGTTTTTTATGTTGTGAGAAGAATAGTATCAACATAAAAACAAACAGCAACTCAAAAAAGTTAGTGGCCTCGCTATGTCATAATTTTACTTGGCACAAATTCTGACTAAAGACAATACCAATATCATCCTCAGTTGCTCAATGTCAAGGTGAGAACCCTACCAAAACTTTGACTTTGAATGCCCACAAGTCCTAACCCCAGTTTCAACTCACAAGTTTAATATTTTTGGGTACTTTGGGGTCCTTTTGGTACTTTCTGTAGGAACATCATATGTATATCTTTGTGCTACGAATTGTGATGTACATATTAGGTCTTTAAGTACCATGTTTTGACTTGAGGTACTTTACTTTTGGTACTTCAATATTTCTGGGAACTTTGGAGACCTCATTTTGTACTTTTTGGTACTTTATATTTTTACTTTTGTGCTTTGGGTACTTCACATCTGGTAGTTTTATTGTTTGGAACTTTTCATACTGATTATTTGGTACTATTTACTATTTGGTATTTAACATTTGGTACTATTTATTGTGTACTAGATTGTTGTGCTTTGGTAGGAGCATGATATACTTAACAAGTACTTTAAGGTATTGTCTGCTAGTTTTGCTACTTACCATATTGGTTACTGTTTTCTATTTGGTACTACTTAGTGCTTATTAGATTATTGTCCTTTGGTACAAGTTGGTCCTTTAGGTACTCTGAACATTAGTACAATTTACATTTGGTATTGTCTGCTATTTAGTACTAGTAATTGTCATGACATTTACATTTGCTGTTGTTTACTTTTCTCTAGGACACTACTTTGGTAATATTCACTGTCATGACATTTCCATATGTGACATGCAGAGGAAATGTGGTGTCCTCGAAACTGAGTGTGAAGAGGCTCAGATCCAGAGTGAATTTGTCAGAATGATAATTGCAAAATTCAACTAAGGAAGAACATTCATATTATTTCCAAGGCCCCAGATCAAGGATGAAGACAAGACAATCTATGCTTTAGGATCTTCTGTTGCTTGTGGGGAGTGCTTGGACTCCATCCATGTGGTTGGTTCTTTCATGCTGGCTGTAGGCACCAATACCACCCTCTCTATTTCGTTGCCACTCTAATGAAAAAAGACATTTGTGCGAAAGGTGGATGCAAGGAGCGCATCTCCGAAGTGGCCAAGACCTGGGCTCACAACAAGGGACGTGTTCAGAAAAGTAAGCAACCGTCTTCGTTCTTGTTTTGAACAAAATTTTGGTTTTTCTTATCGTAAAATGTTTGTTTGTTGGTGAACTATGTAGAATACGAGGTCAAAGAGGAGTATACGGACAACCATGTTGCAGACAAGCACTCCAAGGTTGGACATATGTTTGATAAGGAAATGGCAGATGGTGGTAAGTTCTATGATGTGGATATGCACGAGGTTGCTACACGCACATTTTAAGGCATGTCAAATGAAGTGCAATCAGACAAGTTAGATGAAGACAAGGACACCACCACAGAGGCCCATGAGGGAGTAAATGACCGCAAGGAAGAGCCGGGCCATGACGTGCTACCAAATCAAAGGTGGTGTGCTTGGTGGTGCTTTGGTCGATGTATAGCAGCCAAACAAGGCTTTTTGGTGGGTTGGGGGGGGAGGGGGGGGGGGGGGGGGGGGGGGGGGGGGTGGCACATGGTAGAGGACAAGGGAGAGGTATAGTATGTGATTGAAGGATTCCTTCAAATCTTTCAATTCATGGATTTTATTTTAGACGAGTGACTAGGATGATTAGGATTGCTATCTAGAAAAAATATAGAGTTTGTAGTTACCATGTCAAAGTAACTATTTAAAGCCTTGAGTAATGTAGCCAGAAAAAATCTTAGATTAAGAAGTATACTTTAGCTATTTCGAACTAGAAAAATTGAAGCTTTCTACTAGTTTCAGCCGTTTGCTTGTCAGTTTGCCACATAATACACACTTTGTTCCTAGTTGGGCAATCAATGGTTGGGGCAAAGAGTACTTTGCCTAAGGAGGCTGCTAAATCTCCCATATAGGGCCATAAGAAGGCAAGCAACTCCACAAAATCTATGAAGATGATACATTTAAACAACATCTCCTCTTTGCAAGGAAGCTGCCGGGTGTTTGTATACAGAGGATGTTTCCGAATGTAGTTACATATGTTTGTAACTTGCAAGGATGTTGCAACACTAGGGTTTTGGGCATAGACCAAGAGAAGGCCTTTCCCCAACCTATGCTTACATCTCGAAGGCGTGTGGCCTTAGGGGCTTTCGGAAGAAGATTTCATACTTGGTGGTACATATTGGAGATCCCAATGCCCACCCTGTGTGAATTGACCCCTACCAAGCTACCGTTTACATCGAGCGGAGCCACTTGGAAATGCCACCATCACTGATCAATGCGGCTCATGTGCATGCATGCAACACCCAACACAATGCCCATGAAATGGAAAGGGGGAACGAGCCATAACTCCTCTCTCTTCCCTTTCTCAATGAAGACCATCTCCCCGTATAAGTACCCTAACACCTCATCCCCAACACTCGTACGTGGGATTTTTTCCACCATGTGCCACTTCCATGAGAGATCCCCCCCATGGGTTATTGGAATCCGTAAAATTTTCAAAAGAAAACCATTTTTTTGTAGTACTTTGAACCACAATAACTTTCAGCTTTAGAGTCAGATGGACCTCTTGTAAAGCCGTAGTGAAACTCTAGATTGAAACCAACTTTTGTTACTGGCTTTTGAAGGCTAAATTGGATTTGATAGAGACAGAGCACATGTATGCCCTACAGAGGGTGAGATTTTGCAATTCCTTGGGAACACTACTTTCCATCCAATGCCACCTTGTACATGTGTTGTTTTCAAGATCATAACAAATATTTGATCATGTAATGTATGTGGGTTTGGTTCTTTGCAAAAGGCCACTTACTTGTGGTCGTTGCTACCACTTTCTTTGTTTTGCACACATGGCACGTTCTTATGAGAGGCATGTGGCGTCTGATTGTGGGAAGCATGTGCCATTCTAGGATGATGGTAATGTAGGGCTTCCAATCAAGGCATCTACCATAACTACCTCCAATGTAAGTAAATTCCTACAACTACAACATTTGCTTTATATGTGGGGTTCAGTGATTATTTTTCTTGGCTATTAACACAATGGTGCATTTGTAGATCAACATTCACAAAGTTCCAACAACTCATTGAGCCTTTGTGGCATGGTGTTGATGGCACATTCCATTCCCTGGAGAGAGTGCTTGTTAGTGGATTGGATGCTTGACCGATTGATCGTAGTCTCTCCATTAGCATGGGTGTGTCATTGCACTTATAGTGCACATAAATGTCAATGTGATACATAGCTCTATTTTTTCCAACAAAGGTGAACCATTTCATGTGTTTTATTGGTTTTTTTTCTTTGGTTTTCCAAGGTAGTCATGTGAAACTGCTAATATGAAGAGGGATAAAATCCCAATGGTGATAAAACCTGTTGTTGATGCTAGTGTAAATGCTACCACTATGATGGCCCAAAATTGTATGGAGAAAGAGCCAGAGGTTTATATTTCATCACTAGAGAGACCACAATCTACTAATGCAAATGATGGACAAGTGCATCCTATTCCATCCACTAGTAATGCATGCCATTGTATACTTGCATTAGCAATTCTTGTAGAAAATGGCCTCCTACCTTTCCAATTTATATGGAAATCATTCGTAGATGCTGCAACTATGGTGGCTAAAAATTATGTGGAGAAAGAACCTGCTACTCATACTTCCTTGGCACATGCACATTTCAAGGAAATCATTGACCTCTTGGGAGCATGAGACAACGATAGGCCACAATTATGGCCGCATGGGTAGAGGCCATAGGGCAAGGCTCTACCAAATGGATGGCATGCATGCTATGGGGGGCACTCTATACAAGTGCATGGTTGGGAGGTTAGAGGCGTGTCAAAGTCCCCTTATCTCAAATGCACATTACATCTATCAAACACAAACTTGAGCACAAGAGGCCAAGTTTTGCAAGTGCAAATACATGCAAATGGTTCTTCCAAATCCCAAGTACATATAAATCATCAATAAGTGTGAAAGAATTGTCACCCATAGTAGTAAGTATAACTGTTTCGAATTTTGTAACTAGATAAGAGACATTGTTGCAAACGTGACAATACTCTCGTTAGGGACAGTCTTAGAGAAGTCAAAAAATCACGATGAGAAGTATTGTGCTTAGTCACACCACTATCACATCACCACACATAAGCCCCATGTTTTGGCAATACCACATCGTTTCTTGAACTGCACATCCTACATCATGTACAGCCTTAGTTTTTTTCATTTGAAGAAGCATCTTCAATCACTGCACTTGTCTCTTTCTTGCAAGCCCCTTTAGCCTTAAGCTTAAAAAATTATTTACTACGATGGTCATTTGTCTTATGGTAATGACCTTTTATCTTCTTTTTGCCTTTAACCCATACTTCTCATATTTATTGTTGTTTGAAGAGGCAACAGATGTGGGCGCATGCCTGCTTCTAGAAGAAGCATTAGAGATGCCAACAATTTTATTCTTCTTGTTGCACGTCCATAAATGACTATTCAATAACATGTTGCTTAGATCTTTTTCTCTAGAGTGGGCCCCTTGTAGCAATACAAAGATAAGGCCATCAAATTTCACATGAAACACTAGTTCTCTTTCTCAAGTCTTCAAGAGGAGGCAAAAGTTATCTTCTAGCAAAGTATCAAAAACCATCTACGAAAGAGAACTATCAGGAATAATGGAAATTAATTACTCATTATCCCATGCTTGCTTTCTTATGTGTGATGAAAAAATCTGTCAAATAATAAAACGCTTAATAGAAAGTGCAATAAATACATGAATATGCACATCTTTTGCATCCTAATGTGTTTGGTCAGTAGTGCTCAGTAGTAGGCAAATCAACTCCAGTAGTGGTTGTTAGAACTAGCACCATCATCCACAAAAATTGTATATACAATACGTAGTCTTTCATCATAGCCACACAACATTACAGATGCCCTTAGCAACAAGAAGATGATGCATCTATATGGCAAAAGTGGGTAGTTGTCCCCATATAGTTTTTCCTAAGAAGACAACATATGAATTACGTCATTAGGTAGTTTGGTCATAACTTTCAACTTTAACACTTAATTCTACTTAGAAGCATCAGAACATGTCGAGAACAAATAAGGCTAATCCTCTAGCAAAAATCTCACAAACATAAATTTTAGAGTAGAGTAGTTGCAGAACTTTGGGGGAAAAAAAGCAAAAAATAGGTTCCGTTTTTTCACATAGTTTAAGTTCATAAATGTTGTGCAAGAGTAAGGTTAATGGTCATTGGTGAGATCAATATTCTAAAAAAATCTCAAGTTTTTCATCTCATATGCACCTAGAAAATCATTTTTAAACTCTTCAAATAATTCAAGCAAAATGGTCACTTAACAAGACATAAAAGTGTCTTGTTACCATTCTAGCGTTAGAAATGTTTGTAAAATTGGTGGGACATACCATGAATTGGACAAAATAGGACATACCATTCTAGTGTTAAAAATGTTTGCAAAATGAGAGGACATACCATGAATTGGACAAAATTGGCATATTTTAAGAAATTTTGTTTAAATTTGCCTATATATTGGTGTATTCTAAAATTATTTTCAAATTGAGAAATACTTTGTAAATTTTCATGAATTACACGGGCATTGGTAATTTTACCTTTCATATTCGTCACTTGTGGGACTTTTATTCTTTCTTCAACCTTGCCACTCTCCCATTCTACCATCATAAACTAATGAATATTCTCTAATCTTTCCCGATGGGGGGCAATCTCTACAATCAAGCTTGAAGCATCTCAGTCCTCAAAAGCATAAGAGCAATTGCAATTGCAATTGCAACTCCTGGTGCCATCATGAGAAGGTTCCTAGAGGCTAGTTGTGCACACAAGGATTTAAAAACAAAGGACTAAGGCTTCCACCTTGCCAAAATTCCCAATGGTTGGCGTTGGATACAATGAGAACTTCCGGTTGCTTCATACCTCGTAGCACAAATCAAAACATCAAAAATTCCAACTTGTTTTTGGTTTCTTCATCATTGCCAACTTTGGAACTTGCATCTACTCAAGATATTTAGCAATTATTGCAGCCCAGCAGAAGGTGAAGCCTCCCGTAGACATTTTGAAACAAAATGTAAAGGAAGTCACTGTGGCCCTTTAATGAAGGGACCCATTTAGTAAACAAGCTGGCTCGCCGCCTCTGCAAACCATGGCACTCCCTTCCAATTAGAGAGAGAAAGAGAGAGAGAGAGAGAGCAACTATTCTTTCCACCCACATGGCTCGACTCGAGAAAATCATGCCCTTTCTACACTGGCCCAAAAAGCCTCCATATCAACACTCCCATTTGATTCATATTCTCGTTCTCGCGAGAGGGAGTGCCAATAAAGGCACAAAAGAACTTGGTATGCCTTTCTTCCTCTTGTATAACATGCGTGCCTTTTTTACAATAGGCTCAAAAAACTCAAAACTCTCTCTCGCTCAAAGCAGACACAGGACAGCCGCAAGAGCCACTCCCACAGCAGAGCTCCCCCTCGTCTCACACCAACGGCACATTGATCGACCGAGCGATTGAACTGGGGAAATCCAGGCGCCCACGATTGCAAAGGACTACACAGCACCGACGGAGGCTACGTCAAAAGATTCGGAGCACACTGACCAAGCATGCATGACGCCCGATCAGACTACTAACCATGGAGGAAATTGATGAGATTCGCTAGCGACCGATGCTAGATTTTTTGTGATAAACCACCCATTTTTGCTTAAGTCTTTTGCTTAGCTCACATCGACCAACCTAGGATCCCATAGTATATATCTTTGTTTTGTACTGTTGGTAGGTTATTTTCGATACTCTGACTTTGTATCAAATCCACCACCTTGTAACTTGCTGGTCTCATAGGTCATTATGGCCTTTTGAAAACGTTAATATAACATTTCATTTCTCTCTCTCTCTCTCTCTCTCTCTCTCTCTCTCTCTCTCTGGAATGCCAAAAAAGGCACAAAAAGCCTTGGGCACCTTTCTTCCTCCTCTTGTTTAAAACACCAAAACATATTTCAAACGGTATCTGCCACATTATTTTCAAAGGAGTTCACTGTCTAAAATTGTGACTGTTTCTGGGGCTAACTTCCGCCTTTTATTCCTGTTGTGATGAACCCCAAGGGGCAGCTCATGTCTATATGCAAAAAGAGCTTCACCTCCATCCCAATAGCTCCAATCTTCCTTTGCACCAACCAAATTCCATTATTCTGTAAAACCTTGCCCCATACAAGAGCTTGAAAGACCAACAGTTTCATGAAAGCCTGTGTTTGCAACATGAGGTTCTACTAACAGAAAACTTGGAAATAAGGTAAGTGGAAGAGCTATCAGATAATAATATGTAATACAACTTTGTTGCAGAGTAGCATACAGACACAACAGCAATTGTCGAAACCCAGGTTTGCTAATCAGCGGTAACTGATAAGAAAATCCTGTTTTAGTTTTTTATGTTGTGAAGAATAGTATCAATATTAAAACAAACAGCAACTCAAAAAAGTTAGTGGCCTCGCTGTGTCATAATGTTACTTGGCACAAATTCTGACTAAAGACAATACCAATATCATCCTCAGTTGCTCAATGTCAAGGTGAGAATCCTACCAAAACTTTGACTTTGAATGCCCAGAAGTGCTAACCCCAGTTTCAACTCACAAGTTTACTTGCTCAACATTTCAGATGTACAGGCTTTCTCTTCTTTTCACAGCTTCATGAAAAGAATAAGAGCAACAAGTAGAACAAGCGCGGAGATGATCACAATTGCCCACAAAGGTACTGGCCAAGCTGCCTTTTTTGAGGATCTTTTGCTCACTATAGGTTTCATTGGCTTCACATCTTTGACAGGGAGCTTCCGTCGGCCACCTGTCCCTTTTCTGTCTTTACCAGTTGTATTCTTGAAACCCTCCTCAGAAGTGGCCACTGCTGGCTCTGCATCTGCTGGTGGCTCCGATAATCCTGACCCTTCAGCCGCCAATAATGGGTCCGCACTTAATGACCCACCGCCAGCAGCAGCAGCCTTTTTCTGAGCCTTTTTCTCCCTTTCCTACAGATTCCAAAGCAAATTCAACTTTCAAGTTTTCAGTACATACAGTCGAACCTCGAGAATCAAAGCCAACTTGGGCACTTAGTACTTCATCTAATAAATCTCTTTCAGAAACTGCATCTAGTTAAATCTCAGAACTCATACCTAACAAGCCAAACAAGAGAATCAGAAATATACATTTGAAAACATCAATCCACGTGTGGGTGTGCATGTTGAGAGAAGTGCATGTGGTAAGGAAGCTAGAGAGTGCATTGGTGGCTGTGTGGTGGTGAGAGAGAGGTTCCATACTACGCAAACAATTGTGGACTGAACACAAACCTTTTCTTTGCGCTCCGCATCTTTCTTGGCGCGTGCTAGAGCTCTGGATTCTAACTTGTCTGACCTCTTCCTCTTTCGTTCTTCTGCTTCCTTGGCCTTCACAATCTGCTCTTGCCGCAATTTCTCTCTCTGCTCAGCTGCCTTTGCTTCCAAATCGGCAACATCCTTAGTCACATCAATCTGCCTAGATTTAACATTTGTATCCCTAACACCTGCATCTCCCGCCTCATCATCTCTCACATGCACCGATGAAGGTTTTTCTTGCTTTATCTCTTTGGCAATACCACCATTGCTCAATTCAGCTCCTGAACTAGATGACTTGATAACCTTTGAGGGCCCCGAGGCTGGTGTGTCTTCAGGAGGTTTTGCATCCCGAGATTTCAATGATAAAGCATCATCACTCAAAACAGGGGGCTTCTCATTTGGCCCCAGAGACCTCCCATCCAGGGTTTCCAACCTCCTAGCAGTGCTTCTCTCATTACTTTTAACATATTCAGCTCTAAATTTAGAATCCTTATTCCATATTGTCATAAAATCTTCTACCTGAGCAAGAAAAATGAATAGTAAATGAGCAAACATACTGGATTTTTTCCAAAGGCCCCGTCAACTTAAATGCCACCTGTAGTCAACAAACCAAACCTGCTTTGTGCATATCTCCTCAACCTCCTCCACCTTCTTCTGGGCAGCTAGATCCCTTACAGCTTGAACATCTCGCTTGTTTTGATAAAAGGGATCATTCTGAAAGAGAATCGATTAAGATGTGTCAGTACACAAAATTAGATAAATTGTCACTTAGAGATCTGGGTTATGAAGTCAAGCAACATTTAATGCGGGCCATTTGTACACTTAACACTGTTTCCCCACATCCTTGCTCAGCCCAAAGTCTACACGTCGTTCCTTACATCTCCCATTTATCTTTCATGTTTTTTCAATAGGAACAGGGGTCCTGTCTTTAAGGCGGCGCATACATGGCTTAACAGGCAGGTACAGGTACGTCTACCTCTCATACAGCCAGGCACACCCAAAAAACAGCCTTCAAAATTCACTCCCTAATCTGCTCCTGCGAGATACCAGAGCCACCACCGAACAGGAGGTGCTCGAACATCTCAAACTCCATAGCCAAGGTCTCCATAGTGTGTCTTAGTGTGTGGGGGTGTGTGTGTGTGTGTGTGTGACAGATACACACAGAGAGAAGAAGAAGAAGAAGAAGAGAGTTTTAACGTCGTAGGAAACAATCCCGAGAGAGAGAGAGAGAGAGAGAGAGAGAGAGAGAGAGAGAGAGAGATGAAATGAAATGATATATTAATGTCTTCGAAAGGCCAAAATGACCTATGAGACCAAACAGAGAGAGAGAGAGAAATGAAATGAATGAAATGTTATATTAACGTCTTCAAGAGGCCAAAATGACCTATGAGACCAAAAAGTTACAATTGGTGAATCTGATACCATGTCTGAGTACGGAAATTAGAAAGTTACAAAGAACTAACACTAAGACACTAAAGCACTTGTGGGGGGGGGGGGTTGTGGGTTCAGATGAAATCTCTCATCGGCCGTTGTCGGATCTCATCGACCTCCTCCATGGTCAGTACTCCGGTTGGGCATCTTGCATGTCGAATCTTGCATGTCGAGCTAGTGTGATCTGTATCTTCTGAGAGAGTTTGTATCTTCTGAGAGAGAGAGAGAGAGAGGAGGAGGAGAAGAGAATTTTAACGTCGTAGGAAACTATCCCAAGAGACCTTAAAGATCTATCCGACGAGGAGAGTTGAACTCAAGGCCTGTTATTCAAGAGGGAAATGACATAACCAATCTACCACACTTGGGTGAGAGAAAGGTTATACCATTTTCCTCTTCTTATTAGCACGCACACACACACCCGAGAAGAAGAGAATTTTAACATCGTAGGACACTATCCCAAGAGACCTTAAAGATCTATCCGACGAGGAGAGTTGAACTCAAGACCTGTTATTCAAGAGGGAAACGGCATAACCAATCTACCACACTTGGGTGATAGAGAGAGAGAGAGAGAGAGAGAGAGAGAGAGAGAGAGAGAAGAAAAAATTATAAATAAGAAAACAACACACACACAAGCATCATATAGACAGCTTAATATTGAACCAAGCTCCACACAGATTATGGACCCCAAGCATACAAGCATGCACCCACATTTACATACAGCAAATAAATGTTGTATACCTTCGAGTTTTCTTGCCTTTTCAATTCCCTCACAGCTACATACGCATCTTGTTGTGCAGCATTGGCTTTTTCATACTGCTGACGCAGTTCCTCAATTGCTTCATTCAGTTTGTTTATCTCTCTGTCCAAAGCATCATACTCTGCCCATGCCTGCCTGTGCTCCTTTCTTATAGTGTCTAGATCCTGACGAAGGAACTGAAAAACAATGCACCTGAGTAAGCATATGAATTCAATAACCCTTGATTATTAATAAGCATAACCATCTATCTATATAGCCCACAAAGCTTGGTAAATGTGGAGTGAAGGTTAGCCAAAAAAAACCTTAGCTTGGTCCTGAATTTCTTCCTTTGGACCAAGATTTTCCATGAGCTCTGCCTGCAGTGCACTGTTTGCACAGACCTGGCTGCGTGTCGACTCTAATTGCTTGATTTCACGCAACAATAGCTTTTCCTCTTTCAATGGAATACTTTCATGCTGAATTCTGAACTGGATCTCTGCAATCTGAGAGGACACGCAGGAAAAATAAGAATTGAAAGCATCACCGGTATTGCCAACATTTTACGCCAAAAAAAGTGAGCATGTGAATGAGTCAGTGTGGCCTGCCTTATCATTGAGCTCCTCTTCTGATGAGCAAATATCTTGACCTCTGTTCTGGGCACTTCTAAATTTTGTGAGCGCTGCTGAGAATGGCTCCAGCTCCATGCGTTTACCTTGCAAAGCCTCCCTGCATGCACGTTCCTTTTCCCGTATAGGTTTCAGCTTCTCAAGAAGATCCATTTTAGCATTCTGAAAGGACAAAAGAAATCATGAACACGAACAGCCATAATAACTCTCTAATAAATGAGCAGCAACACAACTTAAATCAAAAGGCTGGAACGCCTTCAGTCCCAAAATAATACTGATCCCGTCTCTGTTAATGATCAGACTTCGGGGGGTTTGCAAAAAATCGTTTATCGTTTTATATTTAGGTTTATATACATAGAAGTATATATGTGCAAAATGTGTACATTTATACTTTTGTATTTATACTTATATCTATATTTATATTTGTGTTTGTGCATGTGACATAAATATGTATGGATGTCCTGTGTACATATGTTTAGGATTTGCTCGGATCTAGTGCTCCGCACACAAACACAAGGGACACTTTACTTCACTTGAAAGAACTGAACTGAACTGAAAGAAAGAGAGAGAGAAGAGACGACACAGGGATGTCGGGTCCCAACCCTCAAGGGCCCCCTTGCTCTGTTGCCAGAGCAAGTACTTTCTTTATTCTTGCACAAATGCTACTACAATGACTGGATGTTGAGATGTTGATGCTAAGGGGTACTCATGCTGTGGTACTTGATGACGACTGTGTTGACGACGATGATGGAGACTATGATGATGACGACGATGATGTCGTTGTCAAGTCTGGGATCTGCGATAATGGCGAAGGTGTCGTCGTCAAGATAGGGATCTGCAATGACGATGACGAAGGTGTCGTCGTCAAGATAGGGACTACGATCACGATGACGATGTTGATGTCGACGATGGTGTCGACGACGACGCCGTCAACGCTGTAACTGAAAACACTAGATGTTGTGCTATGGATCTGCTACTATGGCAGCACTGCGGCTTCAATCTACAACCGCCGAGTCGCACTAAGGCTGAAATGCAAAAACGCTGGCTGACCTGGCTGAATTCTGAAAACATTGGCTGATCTGCTGAATTTTGAAAACGCTAGGCTGATCTAGGACTAGATGGGCAATCTAGCGAGAATCTGCAATCGGGGAGCGGGTTCTCGCGAGGCTAAAGCTGAAAACTAAAACACTGGTGGTAATGGCTTAAAACGCTGATCTTCTTCTTCTTGAGAAAACGCTAGGGCTCCTGCCGAGGTGCTGCCTTACTGTTGGGTGCCTGCCTCTTTGTGTCCTTGCTTCTACTGAGTGCCCAATGGGTTTCTTTTATAGATCTCTAGCAATTTGCCCTACCTACTTTTCCAACAAAAGTCACTTATTAATAAGTGAAAAATGTGTACTTTGGCAAAAAGGGTTCAATGCTCTGAAAAAAGCTCATGCTAACTGACTGTGCAAGAGAGGGTATGCAATTGTGACCGGCCTCGGCATGCACGTCCTGCTAGAGGCTCACAAAGTGCCAAGCTAAATCCTAAGCTAATGACTCATGCAAGACTGTGGCAGAAGCATGTCTACGTAGCGCAAGTGAAGTGCGCATGTGACATCTTGGGGATTGTATATTCAATAGGTTTCGTAGAAACATTTCGCAAGTTTCGTAGTTTGGGGTTCTTATACCCATGAAACGGTTTTAGCCATAGTTACAGGGAATGGCCATATTTAGGTCTCCGTTCCCCGTTCCCGTTCCAACTTCCCGTTCCGAATCCCCGTTCCGTGTTTGAAACATGAGTATCCGTAACAGGGAATGGTGTTTCATGCCCGTTGTCGTTCCCCGTTCCGGGTAACTATGGAACTTTTAGCCTCATACCACAGGACTAAGGAAATTAGTCTCTCCTGAATGGAGAGAGGAGAGGGGCAAACGCTGGATGCTAAACTCCAACAATAGAACAAAGATAAATGTGCCGCCACCCAAAAGAATAGCTTCCTCTACATGTCCACCATCGCTGATGATCAAGACAGCGGCTATAAGTTAGTCAATCCTTGATCCTCTCCCTAAAGTAAGGGCATCCAATCATCCAACCAACATAGAGAATGTAAATTCGTTCCCCTACTTCATTCTGCACTTTTTTCGTGATACATTAGGTGGCACCATTTGGATTGCCGTCCCTTACTGAAGCCTTTAAAGCCTCACCCCTCCCATGTGTAAGGTCTGAGTAAAATGGTGAAATAGCACAAGACCCCCCATCCCGCATGTGCAGCTAGGTCCATAGCTCCCTGCCCCACTCCAAGTAACGGTTATCATCCTCGATCTCCACAATCTTAGGAATGATCCATCTATGAAAACACAAATGCTCAACGATGAGCTTTGCATCAGCACATTTCAAACACATCCACAGCCACAGTAACGAAGCAGGGTCCTTATCCCAACATCAACGTATCCTCTCCCCCAACTATCACCCCTCGTTGATCACGAACATAGGAGTTCCAACAATGGCTAATGCTCAATCTCCTCTGCTTGTATCAACATCTATCTTATTAGTCACCTCCTCAACACTTGAATCCTCATAAGTAAGAACATGAAAGGTGACACTCAGACTCCAGAGGAGGCCATGCGAGCCTCTATGAAAATGAACTTTTTACTTTTACTTTTTTGGGCTAGAGTCGGCAATCCAACAAGGAAACGTGCCATTAGCTCATCTGCACGCAGGCAAGTAAAGGTCACGCCAATGGCAAGGGGCAATCTCACCATGTCTAGGGATGGTGCTTGTTTGTCAAGACATAGGTCTTACGACTAGGAGCCTATGGGAAAAGAGATCGGAGGTATTCCTATTCTAGGAAAATATGCACGCATGGCAAGGGTTCTACACATAAGAGTGCAAGGCCCCGGCTTGATTGGGTGGAGCTTCATTGTGCTTAGTAAGCCTTGTTCAGAGTGCAAAGGTCAAGCAGTGGTGGATGATGGCCATGCCCCCATCATCCCGTAGAGTTGGTGAAGAAAACCAACGATCCTCTCCATCGCAAGTCTTTGCGAATGACAAGCCATGATGCCATAACCCAGGCTAAAGCCACATTACAACACATTTGTTACCATATACATGTGGTAGTGATGTGTGTGAACACACTAGGACCGCCGGGGCATTTTTTCCCTCTTTAGGTGGTTTTTTCCCCCAAGCATTGTATATACGCCCATCACTCTAGGGCTATCTATCTTTCCATTGCACACTAAGTTATACACTCTCTATTGTGTGCCTTGAGCTTCCTTCGTCTTCTCCAAGCTGTGTGTTTCTTTGCAACCCTAATTCCAACAATTGGTATCAGAGCAAGTCACGTCCTCCCGAGCTTAGTCGCCAGCTGCTCCAGCACACGCCAGCTCACTTTCTCCGATTTCAGTGAGCTTTGGCAAGCGTTCGCAAGTCGACAAATATTTTGGGAAAACTCTTAGAGCTTGGTCTGCTCAGAATTTTGATTTGGGCTCATTTCGGCCTCCGTTTCCACTACAGGCAGTACTGCACAGGCTATTTCGTCATTTTGTGCAGAATTCCTGACAGTGCCGTTTTCTGCATAACATGTGCCTTGTAGTCTTCTACGGTTTGTGCTATATAGCACAGGTTGTTCCCGCTCCGTTTCTCCTATTTTCGAGCAGTTTTCACATTAGGTGTAGCATTTACCATGGCTGACAACAACAACACAGATGTGTTCAAGATGTTTGTTGCTGAGGACAGGTTGGATGGGGACAACTACCCTATGTGGGCTTATATGATGCAACATGTTCTCGTGTCAAAGGGTGTCTGGAACATTGTACAGGGCATTGATGTACATCCTGGTTTTGAGGATGTAGGCGATGTTGAGGATGTTGCAGGTCTTGCTGCAAGGATTGCAGCTGTTAGAGTTGTTTTGCCTACGGCAAAACAAGCTCGTTGGGATGTTAAGGATGCGCAGGCTCATGCATTGATTGCGTTGTCTGTGAACCGCACCATTGTTCCTCACATCTTCAGCAAAATCTGCAAAACAGGCTTGGGATATTCTAGCAGGTCTTTATACAAGCCGCAATGAGGCTAAAATTGCTTTGCTGCATAAAGAGCTGGAGTCAAAGATTATGCATGAGGAAGATGATATGGACACTTTCCTTGCTAGTGTCAAGGATATCAATGAGCAACTGATTTCTGCAGGTGAAGTTATTTCAGACAGTTCCCTTGTGCAGACTGTTCTTGATGCCTTACCAGATTCTTACTAGACTTTTGCTAGTACTTGGAGACTTATGACCCAAGGAAATCCAGAAGTTGTCAAGTTTGATGCATTATGCACATTGCTGTTGCAAGAGTCACTTTCCAGAAAAAATAGGACTAAACAACGTGCAGTTGAACAGGCTTTTATTGCTTCTCAAAGAAAGGGTGGTAACAGCAATGCAGCCACTTCTTATGGTTCTGCTGCGAGTGGCAAAAATTATGTTCCTAATGCTTCTGCTGGCAGCAATTCGTCTGGAAATTCTCGTGATAAAGGCAAAAAGAAGATGCGTTGCCATTATTGTAAAGCCAATGATCACTTGATCAAGTCGTGTCCTAAGTTGAAGGCCAAAGAGGCTAAGAAGAAAGAGGGTGGTTCCACTGCAAATGCTGGTTCCACTACAAATGCAGCCATTGTTGAGTCTTCTGTGAAAGGAGACTGTGTTACTGATGTTGATGCAGAATGGGCTTTTAGCGCAGAGTGCACTTACAATCCTACTGTCCATGATGCATGCTTATCAGTTGCTGCAGATTCACATGTGTGGTATTTCGACAGTGGTGCTACAAAGCACATTACCTCACATCGTGAATTGTTTACCTCTCTCGAGTTTGTCCCTCATGGGAATTCAATCACTTGTGCCAACAACGCCTCTTATCCAGTTCAGGGAGTTGGAAAGATTCTGCTCACTGCTGCTAATGGCAGTTCCTTCACACTTGTTGATGCACTTTATGTACCTGGGATCAAGAAGAATCTCTTATCTGTATCCGCACTTGCTAGACTTGGACTTGTAGTCAAATTTGTGGATGATAGATATACAGTTCATGATCTCAGTTTTGGTGATGAAATTGTTGCATCTGGCCTTTTGTGCCGTGGGCTGTATAAGCTCACTTTGTATGACAAGTGTGGACAAAATTTTGCAAATGCTGTTGCAGATTCAAGGGCTATTTCAGATGCAAAACTTTGGCATGCACGTTTTGGTCATCTGAATTTTGCTAGTTTGCTGCGTTCGCAGAAATCTGATATGGTTGCTTCTTTGCCGCCTCTTGAAGCACCTGTCAAACATGTTTGTGAAGGCTGTATTTTGGGTAAGATGCAACGTTCTAAATTTCCAAAGGATGGTTCAATTCGGGCCACATGCAGGTTGCAGCTTGTGCATAGTGATGTTCGTGGGTCCATGCAAACTCCGTCCTTGGGCAATTACCTGTACTTCGTGACTTTCATTGATGATTACTCCAGGCATGCATGGGTATTTCCGCTTAAAGCGAAGTCCGAAGTTTTTATGTGCTTCAAACAATTTTTGGCTATGGCTGAAAATGTCTCGAAATGTACTATGGGCACCCTCCGTTCCGATAGAGGGGGGAAGTATATGTCTCATGAATTTAATGCATTTTTGGCTAGTCGTGGGATAAAACACCAATGTACAGTGCCTTATACACCTTAGCAAAATGGTGTTGCTGAGAGGAAAAACAGGTGACTTACGGAAATGGCACGATGTATGGTCAAAAGTCAAGCTTTGCCGCATTCTTTTTGGCTTGAGGCCATCATGTGTGCCACTTATGTACTTAACGGGTATCCTACGAAAGCTTTGCAGTCTATTGCTCCATATGAAGCATGGCATGATAGAAAGCCTTCTATTGAGCACATGCGTATTTTTGGCTGTTTGGCATATGCTTTGGTGCCACAAGTGCAGCGCAAAAAATTGGATGATAAGACTGTCAAATGTATTTTTGTTGGTTATAGTGCTGAAAGCAAAGGTTACAGGTTGTATCATCCGCAAACAAAACGTATTCTGGTTTCTCGGGATGTAGTGTTTGTGGAAGATTCTGTTCAGCCCTTGTTGTCATGTACTAGAGACAGTAATGTAAGCTCACAGGACATTTATGACACTTTGTTGCCTCTTTTCAAAAGTGAAAATACGAATGTAAGTTCCAATGAGGCAAATGTACAACCTATGGGGGTTTCTCAAAATGTTCTTGATCAGCCTATTACTGATGCAGATGTACATGATGTACTTGATGAGGAAAGGGCTGAAAATGAGCAGGCTAGAGGTATGCCAAAATGGCTGGTGCACACTTTGCGTGACAGTAAATTGGATGCACCTTTGTCTAGTCGTACTCGTTCAGGCTCTCGCCATGCATCTTATGCATCAGATTGTTATGCTTTGGCTGTGTCTAGCTTACATGATGTTGAGGAGCCTCTGTCTTTTGATGAAGCACAGAATTCAGAAAATTGGATGGCTGCCATGCAATCAGAATATGATGCACTCATAGAAAATGACACATGGACTTTATGTGATTTGCCTCCTGGCAAAAAGGCCATTGGTACGAAGTGGGTTTACAAGTTGAAACGCAAGCCGGATGGTGAGATTGATCGCCATAAGGCTCGACTTGTTGCAAAGGGTTATTGTAACCGGCCTGTTAAATCCAAAAAGGGCGGTAGACTTTACTTTAAACCTTGATTTAGCTTTCACCCATTATTAGTCGTCTATTTTACCTGTACTTTCAAGACACAACAAAGGGGAGAGGGATACAGGCTGCTAGATTGCACCTGTATGAGTAGACCGACACCAGATTGGCCCCTAACTTAGGCGCCCCTTTCGGTATTTCTTTATTGTTCAAAAGAGGGAATAAACGTTGTGGATCCCTATAAGCTGCCCCGCACAACCTTGGCTGAATTTTGACTTGTTCCGGCCTAATTTCGGCAGCATAACTGTACTAGAACCCTTCACGGTCAGTACTCCCACGCATTAAATGACTTTCCCGACGCATACGGCACTTTGCAAAACCTGGCGAGAATCTGCAGCACGCTGAATTCTCTGTTTTCAGCCCTGAAAATGCGCCAGATCGCCTGTACAGCGGTCCCCTTGCGTCCCCGAACCTCCTAGGGGTATTAGGGTCCGTTTAGGGCCAAAACCCTAAACCTGCAAAAATACACAGCAGGCTGTAATTTACTGTTTTGGGCTCCGTTTCGCGTGCCTGTCGCATCCGTAGCAAGTCCTCGAGCTCCCGCACCTGTAGGGCTACTTGCCCTTTGAATCGGACGAGATTTCTGGCGTGAAACCTCTCCGAATTCACCTATACCTGCGGGGGGATTAGCCGCTAGCTAATCCAGTACCTGTGCAAGAGGCTCTTGCCTCGGCAATCGCGCATGAACCCACACAACTGTACATTGGTCAAATGAAGAGCCCACTAGTGGGGCATAACATACTGCCAAAGGGGAGAGAGAGGGCAGTGCGTAGCGTGCAGGGCATCACTCCTGGCACCGCACTGTGCATAAGAGGGAAAGCAAGCACTCCATAGCTCTTAACCTGTGACAAAACTGAAAATGAGGCTCTCCCCCTCCTAAATTCAGCGCCAACTCTTGTTGCATGAGGCAAGTGCACCAGAAGGTGCCACTTGGCACATTTACAAGCATTTTCCCGCTTCGGGGTTGCCGCCTAAAAATCTCCCAACCGGCTGCCCAGTTGACTTCACGGCAGAGTAAGAAAATGTTCCCTTTCTCATTCCGGAGGTAATGACGTCAACACATTTTCAGGTCCCAAAATAGCAGTTCCCTAAATTTTAGGAGATGCTGCCATTGTATCTTTCTAGGTCATCCGGCCCTCTTTGTACACTGCGGCCACATCCAGAACTGAAATGTAGCCTCTGTAGCAAAGGATTCCACTGTGGCTAGTCAATGACCCCACTTGGCTAACCATAGTCCTTGTCCAACCTTAGTGCTCTCTTGCCCTCAAGCCTGGACTCCCTCTGGACAGTTCCACACTAGCTATGCAATGCAGGGCAGTTAGATTTTCCGAGGGGTGTTTCCAAAAAGTGAAAGTAAATAGATAATAAGAAAGAAATCAACAAAAAAGGATAGATAGTAACGTGTAGGTTGCAGCGTGTGCATAGTGATGTTTGTAGGCCCATGCAAACTCCGTCCTTGGGCAATTACCTATACTTCGTGACTTTCATTGATGATTACTCAAGGCATGCATGGGTATTTCCGGTTAAAGCGAAGTTCGAAGTTTTTATGTGCTTCAAACAATTTCTGGCTATGGCTGAAAATGTCTCGAAATGTACTATGAGCACCCTCCGTTCCGATCGAGGGGGGGGGAGTTTATGTCTCATGAATTTAATGCATTTCTGGCTAGTCGTGGGATAAAACACCAATGTACAGTGCCTTATACACCTCAACAAAATGGTGTTGCTGAGAGGAAAAACAGGTCACTTATGGAAATGGCACGATGTATGGTCAAAAGTCAAGCTTCAGTTTGCAGTCTCACAGTTCAGCAGATTTATGCATAGCCCATGGTCTAAGCATTGGCAGGCTGTCAAGAGGATTTTCCGCTACCTTAGTGGCACTTTACATCTTGGCTTGTTTTATCCCAAGGGAGGGTCATTGCCGCCAGACTTACATGCTTTTTCGGACTCAGATTAGATTGGGCTGGTTGTTTTGACACGAGAGTGTCCACAAGTGGTTTTTGTTTCATGCTTGGCAATTCATGCATATCATGGTTGAGCAAGAAGCAACCTACTGTGGCCACTTCGAGTTGTGAGGCTAAGTATAGGGCAGTCTTCATAGCTGCGGTTGAGTGTGTGGCTCAGACGCCTTATGGCTGATTTGGGTGTTGGACAGGACACTGCCAACACTATCTACACTGACAGTCAGAGCGCATTGGCAGTTGCGAGGAACCCAATTTTTCATGCTCGCACAAAGCACATTGAGGTGCATTACCACTATGTCAGGGAGAGGCTCTCAGCAGGAGAGATCAGCTTGGCTTATGTGCCAACACAAGACAACCTTGCAAATCTTTTCACAAAGGCATTGTCTCGTGAGAAGCTTGAAGCTTTCCGCAAAGCTTTGGCCTTACTCCCCTTTGTGGACTGATCATGTCCTTAGGGCATGGCACTTCCCTTTACTCATGTGCCAGCTCTCCTTCACCGCATCACTCCAGGGGGGATTTGTTACCATATACATGTGGTAGTGATGTGTGTGAACACACTAGGACCGCCGGGGCATTTTTTCCCTCTCTAGGAAGTTTTTTCCCCCGAGCATTGTATATACGCCCATCACTCTAGGGCTATCTATCTTTCCATTGCACACTAAGTTATACACTCTCTCCAAGCTGTGTGTGTTTCTTTGCAACCCTAATTCCAACAATTACAACACACAGTTCTCCACAAGAGCAGCTACAAGACTTCCAACCGTGTTGTGCTCTAACATCAACTAAATCAACCACTGGCATTTCCAAATGGCGTCATCTACCCCTAGGCGTCAATTCTCAACTCAAAATAGTTTCACATTCTTTCAAATCCTTGGTTTTTCAGGAGCGTTGAACTTGCAAAACAGAAAAACAGCCAAAAGCTATTTTGTAAGTTCATCCATGTTGTTTTGAATTTGCAGGTATTCCAAGCTTTTAAAAATCAGCATCAACAACGATAGCCTATGTGGGGTTGCCACGGATCATGCCCCGTTTTGCTTACGGACAAAACTAAAAGAAACACTAGCATTTCTTTCTTTCGATTGACACCTGCGCCAAACACAGCAAGGCTATTTGAGTCCGCCATCATAAAGCATTTGGGTTGTTCCAATTGAAGCAACATGTCAAAGCCATGGTTTTTTCTGAAGCAGCAATCTCCTTTTGGTTTGTGGGAGGCAAGTCCTAGGTTCTTAATTGAGTACATGACATCCAATCAACAGCTTCCAACACATCACCATTTCAATTTTGAGCCATTGAATCTGCCCCAAGATAGAGATGCAAACATATTCAAGACTGCCAATGACCACGAATTCAAAATTTTACATGATTTTTAAAAAAAATTAACTTGCACAAAGGTCGTCAATGATATCTTTGTCCTATTACATTCCAACTTTACAAGGTTGATAGTGATGATCAACAACTTCATGATCCGATCAGCATCCCACCATTCGATAGTTTCTACACAAAATGGCAAGACTGTCGGAAGACAGGTTCGAAATTTTACTTCAAATCCTACTATTCAATAGATTTTGCACACGATAGCAGAGTCTCTAGGGATCATGGGGGGTTTTCCCAAATTTTGTCCAATGTGCCACTTGTGACCTTTTTGTTGGGTGCCCTATTTATATTCTTTTTGACTCTTCATATTCCCATATATATGGCATGGTAATTAACATATGGATCATGCACTATTGTTACTTCCTATAAGGGGCAGGCGAGGCGAGGGGAGGATTTCCGGCTGATTGCAATGTGCAGAGCTTTGTATTCTCTTGTGATTCCAAAGTTGTTGCCCTGAAAAGCTTGAGCCACTCAGTTTGGTCTCATAGGTTATTTTGGCTTTCCGTTTCCATAATCCCCGAGTGTAGGTTGAGGCCTCCTTGCTTCTTCTCCATGATGGAATACATGCAAAAAGCGTAAACACGAAACAACTACTCGTAGAGCGTGTTCACAATCTGTGTTTGTCGCTTCCCAAGTGCGGAAAGGCAACCTTCACACGCTTGCTTCCGCAATCACTTGCAAATTCTCCACGGCCGAGTCTCTTGCTGCTAGCGTTGGGAACAACTAATGTAGGAGGAGGGGCGTTAGATGCTTCTATAGGCTCCTGGGACCAACAGGAATAGCCCGTGTAGTCCCAGCAACAAACGCGCGTGTGTGTGTGTGTGTGTGTGTGTGGGGGGGGGGGGGGGGGGAGAGAGAGAGAGAGAGAGCTTGCAAAACCTTCTAGAGAGAGGAGAGAGAGGAAGCGCTGGTGTTTTTAGCCTAAAGGGTAGCGCTCTGTTTTCTAATGAAGTAACCCTTGCTTTAATTAAGTGGCTGCCCACTTGACAGGCTGCCCATTTGTTAAGTGGGCAGCCGGTCACTTAATAAAATATGTGATCCTGTTTAAAAACTCGATAAAAGTCGGGGGGCTGAAAACTGATGCTACACAACACTTCCCAAGCATCCCTTGATGCAAATTTCATGCACAGATCCAATGCAAACACAAATTCCTTGCGGAAAAGCATTCCGCTTTTTAAGAAACGCTTCTCAGAACCCATCTTTATTCTTGTGCATGCATCTTTACGCATATTCCTTTTTCAAATTCGCATTTCCTCCGAGACCAATGGAATACTCCCTATCCGGGGTCTCGTCACCCATCATGTGACGCATCAGGAATAACCACTTCCCCGTCTCTCCCACCGAACTAACGGTGCAACTCCTTCGCGATCCTCAATGTCACCCATGATATGACACATCAGAGTTGTCTGTTTCTGATGGCTTTTTTCAATTCCAATATATCTACACTTCCTAACTTTACAGTTCAAGTGCACACATTTAAATATCCTAATTTCAATAGATAAAAATTACTCAGAAAAAGTTAAAAAATAGTCCATTTAGCAACACGAAGTTCAACTTCCAGATGCGCTAGCCCCAAAGATTGGCGCCCCTTTCCGTATTTCTTTCTTTATTGATGATTCGCGAAGTACAACAACCAAGGAGCACTTTCTCTACAGCCTCCCCGCTATGAGAGCGAGAGAAAGCCGCCCCCAAAGCTCATATTTAAGGCCCAAAGCCAAAAAGCATCATACATGAAAAGCTAGCACCAAAAAAAGCTGTTTCCTAAAATTTCGGGCCATGAATTCTGGCATGTTCGTACAAGTGCCATGTCATCATATTTTGAGGTTTTAAACTAGTCTCACTTCATTTTCGCAACTTTCAGGTGCTTTAAACAGGTCCTCTTTCACTTGAATGCCACGTCATCACATTTATGACATTTTAACATATGTTATTACACTTCAGTAGGCATCTGCCAAGACGACAGTATAGGGGAACTCGTGGACTGAAGCCTGAGGTCAAATGCATCCCTGGTGAGTGACCTACGACCCATAGAGTGCTAGAAACTCACATACTTGCACATGCGTTGACACAAAACTGATGATATGGCGACCTACCGGCAAAAACAAAGAGTGAGAGCGAAAGTGACAAGTAGCAGCCAGCGTAAGAATCATCAGAATTTTCACATCCATACGATAGTGACATGGCCTGCTTTTTGACAAGCTTTGGGGCACCAGTTTATTTAGCAGTTCTTTGGGCACCAACTTTTTGTTCTAGTTGCTTTTGGACGTAGAGCCTTTAGAAGTGAAGCCTTGGGGGCACTCTTGTTTTATTCGTGTATTGTTGTAAAATTACCGCCTTGCCAAGGCCAAGCCGGTTACATGTGCACTCACAAGGTAGCCACAAACTCATGGAACTCAAGGCCACCTAGTTTGAGATACTATTTATTAATAACGTTTACAGTCACTAATGTGGGCATTAATCATAACTAGCCTTTTTAGTCATTAATGTGGGCATTAATCATAACTATCCTTTTTAGTCCATGGAGACAACCCTATGACCTTCTCCTCCTCTTCTTTGCCTCTCTTCTCTCTCTCTACCTCTGACCGGTGTAAGTATTGTTGTAAGATTACCGCCTTGCCAATGCCAAGTCAGTTACATGTGCACTCACAAGGCAACCACTGACTCACAAAACTCAAGACCACCTTACTTGAGATACTATTTATTAATATCGTTTATAGTCACTGATGTGAGCATTAACCATAACTAGCATTCTCAATCCATGGATGCACCCCTATCACCTTCTCCTCCTCTTCTTTGCCTATCCTCTCTCTCTCTCTACCTCTGCCCCGTGTAAGTGGAGGGTAAGCGTATCGTTGGCCTTAGGGCATCGAACTTTCTATTGAGTCATAGGCAAGTCCAAGCATTGGTTATTAAACCGACTACTCCACATAAGCATGAGATCAATTCCACAAGAAACAATTGCACGTACAAACTCGATTTCCTCATTCATTAATTGAGGGTAAGCATTTGACATTTAAGAAGGAATCACTTAAGGATAGGGACAAAAAATTTTGCTCCTATGTTCGCTTGAATCCTTTGAGGCCGAAGGAAAAGTATCTCTATAGATTCTAGTTGTTGGTTTGATTGCTATCATATGATTTTATACTGATAAGCTTATGCTTTGAGGTATAATGCCACGCTTTAGTCAACTGGAAAGATAAACTAGAGGAAGACTTCCACTTGAGAAAACATTAGGGATCTTAGAAAGAAATTTTCAAGTTGTCTTTTTGAGTAACTACAAGCCTAGAGGCTAGAAGCCCATGGAAATATGGGCTATAGTATCACTATTCTAGCACACATGATAAGAGGGTCTATATTTAACCGCCAACCCCCAGCTATATGAGAGTTGGCTGGGTGAAATTTCAATGTGCTTTCCACGTCCTGTTTGAAGGGCCATGGTGAATCGACGGTCATGTCCTCATCACATTGCCAAAGCATGCTGCAAAAATAATAATCAAGGCCCGTCTTGGAAACAAGACCTTGGACAATGAGCTCATAAAAAGCAATGCAAATTTCTGCATTTCCAAATCAATAATTTCCAATCTACCCTCTCTCTGCAGCATAAACACTATCTGCCTAGCAAGTCTAGCCAAGGTCTCTCTTACGCCATCCAAACCTTCCGACTAGAACAATACAACGGAGCCAAAATTTGTGAGTGCACTATCCAACACAACAAAATGAACCAAGATGAAGCCCTAAGTGATTGAAGCGCATGGCTTGTCAATGAAGACAAACGACAAGATGACCAATGGGAAAGTTTATAACAAATCAACTATTGGACCAAAGTAAACTATTGCTCAGCGGAACATCCATTCCAACCTACAGCCCAAAGTAACGACAACTCTGACTCTAAGACAACCATGTCAATCCATCTGGAACACCCAATGGCAATCCACCAATGGGAAAACCATGAGATTTATCCCACAATCCCCTTTAACACCAATGGGAAAACCATGAGATTTATCCCACTTCATAAAAGAACCAATCACCACACAAAATGGGTCCAAAGCCTCCCTCAAGTCATCCAGCACTGAAACCTCTTTGGTGTAAGAGAAATGAATTGGATGTAAGCAAGGAAGGCATCAACACAATATCAAAACTATCCTACAAGCCCCTATAAAAGACATACTCAACACATCCAAGTAATCCAGAAAGAACTTTGTGAGACTGTCATCTCCAGGGAAGATGTTGCAATGATCTCAATAAGTGCATCATGCATCTCCCTCTTTGGGAAAGGAGCCGACAAAGCCGGACTGATATGAGGTGTAACAACACTGCAAGTAAAACTTCAAAAGACTGACCTCATTGGCAACAGATACATCCACTGTGAGAGGCTCCACTCTAAAGGAAGAGTTATAATATGTAGCAGTGAAAAGCTACATCCATAATTGTATGCAACATCCCAGATGAATCACATAGAGCCCATAACGTGCTACCTGGAAGCCCTTTCCGAAGGACATGAAGAAAGCCTTGATACATGCGATCCAGCCTTGGCAATCCATGTAGCTACCACGACATGACACACGAACTCGGGTCTCTCTTACTCGTATGAAGAAGCTCCTGACAAGCATGGCACTCTGTCTGAGAGATAATTCATCCTAAGGAAACTGCCAGACTAGACGTCAGACGGAGCACAAAGCAATCCCCTCTCTTGACACAGCAAAAGAGATCGTCGAGGTGAGGCAACCTTCCTACATACCCGACTAGAAAGAGCACTGCATTCTGCCAATGAAGGACCCCTGTACCAATAGATCCATTTCACTCCAAGTAGCTGTAATCTGCTGTTGCCAAGTGGAATCAGGGAGAATGGCGTCTCTCTCTCTCTCTCTCTCTCTCTCTCTCTCTCTCTCTCTCTCTCTCTCTCTCTCTCTCTCTCTCTCTCTCTCTCTCTCTCTCTCTCTCTCTCTCTCTCTCAATTTACCTTTTTAACTTGCAAAGCAGCTTTATGAACATCCCTTTTCTTGATGGTCTGCTCAAGCCTGACTTCAGCTGATTTGATCTCATTGCGCAACTTCTCGTCGACAGATCTAGGGATGCGGATGAGGTATACAGTCCGCTGCCGAGTGGAAGGCCAAGGCTGTGACACCATGGTGGGTGGAAGAGCGACCGAGGCAATGTCTGCACTGACCCAACCAGACCCATTTCCTTCAGGTGAGGTCGCATTTAGCCAACCAGATCCCACATCTCCATTTGCCCCATTTGCAAATCCTTCTTGCACATCATTGACAGAACTGCTATCCGCACTGGCATTTACTCCGTCATTGACTGCCCCGTCCTTGTAGGGAGCTGGTTCAGGTTGTGCCATTTCAGCCCCTGTTGCCAATGCCCCAACTCCGGCACCATTTTCAGAACCCATGCTTACTGGGCTTAACAAACCTGAGAGAAAGGAAGTAGAGCAAATCAATAAATAAATTATTGAAAAGAATGAAACTCAAGACAGGCTCTTGTAGCATGGCAATACAGAAAGTCTAGAATGATCAGGATTGTATTTAAAAAATCAAATTATACCCTATACACTATAGTATGAAGCGGTAATGAAAACAACCCAATCGCAAATTTTGCATGTTACTTATTACAGATCAGCAGATAAGATCAGAAAATACATCAAACTGCCACGGTCGAATACCATTTGAAGATCGGTTTGCAGATTTGAAAAGGAAAATTGCCGTTCAATTCAGCTAAAATTCAGCATCAGCAGAAGAGAGAGAGAGAGAGAGAGAGAGAGAGAGAGAGAGAGAGAGAGAGAGAGAGAGAGAGATCTGAGTCCGAGAAAACGAAACAAAAGAAAAAAACCGTGCGCGTGTGGGTTGTGCGTGTGTGTGTGTGTGTGTGTGTGTGAGAGAGAGAGAGAGAGAGAGAGAGTGCGTGTCTGTGTGTGCGCGCGTGCTTGTGTCGTAACAGCACCAAATGTCTCTACAAGAATGTTGCTTGAGGAAATGTGGGTCGTGTTTATGCCTGTGTGCGCACGGTGTCAGTGAAGAGGGAGGAGGGGAGGTGGATAGGGAGCTCATCGGGAACAAATCAGTACCTTGATCAATGGGTATTGCCGGCAGGATTCCAAATCCGGATCCAAGCTTTGCTATCTGTTGTGTGTATTATCTGCGAGAGATACAACCGAGAAGAATAGAACTTGGAAGAGAAAAGGCCCCTTTCCGCTTCACACGTGCTTCGGCCCCAATATGAGAAAAATTTTGTCCTGCACGTGCCACGTCTTTCTCCTCCTCCACTCCACTTTGTCTATGTTGGATTGAGTCTCTAACAAACCTTTGTTCACACATTACAAGTTCTTAGTAACATGGGAGACTACGGAAGGGTTCAGCCTTCATGGTGCCGGAGGCAGACCCTCCCTTCTAATGCTAGCCTCCACTAACTCTTTCACATAGAGCAGAAGACAGCAACAAAAGGTATTCCTGGATTAACTACGTTAAGAGGCCCAGTGCTATTGAGGTGATTTGTGAGTACGTCTAGAAGACACCAGATATCTAGTTGTGATAGTTTGTGCGATTAAGAGTGGAAGGCTGGTGATTATGATAGCAAAGATATTACGATAGATAAATTAGTAATAAAACAAGATATGGTAGAGTCGCAAATGAGAAGCAAAGATTATGGTTAAGATTAGACAAAGTATAGATCAAAGAGAGATAGAACAACACAGTCGCATGAGATTAGAGACTCAAAATCACCCAAAACCAATCCTTAAGTAATTTGAAACCCTACTTGCAATGAATCCCCCCTTCACGATGTCCTGTTTTAGTCTTTTATATCCAAAAAGTCATCCAAAAACTTACGTCTGATATACTACTCAAATGAAAATTCTGATGGTTTTATACGCTTCAAAAGGGGGCTAAAACCTTTGAATAGCTGCTAGAAATCTCCTAGATTGCTCCTCCTATGTCCCAAGTGTTGTTTGTTATCCTCAAAATCATGATCATGTGTGATATGCAACTCTGAAACCTCTACATGTTGCATGTCACCTCTAAAAGTGGCTCTCGCTCTATTTTATTCATTTGTTTACAAGTTTCCTCTACTCAATGCTTGCCTCCCAATGCCTACCTTAGGATTCCTACCTTTTAAAAGGGGGAGTCAAGGATTAGATAGAACTTGGAACCTTAAGGACTGCAAGACTCTAAAGGCCCTCGTAACCAATCGAGCATCCCTGCGTGGCTGAGGGCAATCGCAATTCGTTTACTTAAAAAAATGTGAACATCCACTGCCTACTTGAACGGAGCACAGCAAGTCACTGCCACAAAGCAGGGCTTCCCCTTGCTCCTCCCTGGTACTCTTGGATTTTGTGTGTGCTCTCTCAAACTCCCTACGCCCGCTCTTCGGAAACTCTACTATGATGGCATCTCTATCGCTCAAGCGACCTTAACGTTGCTCACTCATGGATTTACTCATGTCCCTCACTATCGTAGAGGATTCTTGCTTATACTGTTCTTCAAAATGGGTGTCGCATACTTTAGTGGTGTACAATGTTTTATGGGGTTTTTAACAAAGATAATATGCAAAATTGTGGGCATACCTAATGGCTCTTAAAAAAATAAAGTTATCCATTTCTTGAGAGATTCTTCCAGGGAGGACAACTAAGCCTATAATAATTGCAGCATCTCTAATATCGACGATCAACTTGGTCAATGGAGAGAGGGAAGAGTGCCTCCAGGAGGTTGGCTTCACCTACATATGCATGGGTGACTCTCATTCCCATTCCGCTTCTCAATAAGTCATCCTAACCAATCAAACGTTTTTTTGTTTAATATCTATAAAGATTCCAATCAGCAATCAATCGACACACGACTGAACATGCATTTGAGAGTGCATGAGAGAGCGGGCAATCAACAGAAGAGCCCTTTGGTGGCGTTCATCTAATCACGGAGAGATGAGAGAAGTAAAGTCAAAGAGAGAGAGAGGGGGGGAGGGAGGTGAAGAGCGACTCGTGATTCTGACTCTCCAATTGAGAGAGAGAGAGAGAGAGAGAGAGAGAGAGAGAGAGTTTTGTCAATTCAATCTTAAAACACAAATTCCAAACATCAACTCATATGTATTTATTGGATTTATCAGTTAAAATGAATTTGGGGGCGGGGGTGGGGGGGGGGGGGGGGGGGGGGGGGCTACAGTCCAAATTACCAGAAATAAATTGATGAAAATTCCCAGAAGTTCCAACCATGCATACCATAAGCACAATAGGCAATGGCTAAACTAGCACCTTTGACCCTAGAATAATAAGAAGACAAAAGATTCTGCTCTAAATGGACTTTCACACTTTGTCTACGTCGTGGCAAGACATCCTCCCCTCTGAAACTGCAAATCCTCTAGCATGTGCCAACTTAACAAAGTTCTACAGTTCACGAAGGCTTAAATATTTTTTTCCAGAATTCAGAGTCTACTTGAAGCAATTTGTAGTGCATACAACTTAAAAGTCTAACCATCTTTTGCATATTTTGTCAACATGCAAATATAAGCTTGCCTAGTATCCCACATCTCTATGTCTAATTGCTCGTAATTGTTGCACTTGCACTCCATGATTTAAAAAACATTGGTGAAATAGGTTCCCCCCTAGCTCTAGAACATTCCACATGAATCCACTTATCCATGGCCTTGTAAGAAATAAACTCTGAACCGATATGACAGGGATAAACCATAAAGTTTGAAACACTTGGCAAATTCAAGATGAAAACCCATGGCAATAGCCAACCTCTCAGATCAAATGCTTTATGCATGATCCTCAATTCACACCCCTAGTAAGTTTGTGTAGACCATATCTTCACCTCCATCAACTCCACCTCGATCATACAGTAAATTCAAAAACTACCATACATAAACTAGTATCAAAAACTACCACTAGTACTCGCATAAACCCCCTTAGATCCATCCATGAAAATAAGTAATCCACTCTAATCCATGTTTCATCAAACAGATATATAAGCTCAACACCTCCTCTTTGTTATCGTCTTGATTCATATTGTGAATCAAGAGAACCCTCTAAACTGCCTATCTCGTATTTTCAAGAATCCTCCTCACATGTAACATGCATAATGACCATATGACCTTTAAATTGCTCCTTAGCCTTCTCGTCTTCTTTCAAGTATCATTGTACCATTGCTACATAGAACTTTGCATTCATTTGAAAGATAGCATCTACTTCCCTGTTTGGATCCAAATGAGGTTGCAAATCTATTGCATCCCTCTAAATAGGCACCTCTATCTTTGGAATTTCCCTCACATCTACTAAGAAATAAGGATCACAAAAATAAGAATCACATACTAGAGCATCAGCACAATCAGGTAACCCTTTCTTTTGCATAGAGATGGAATTCCAATCATGTTTGAAGACATCATCATTTCTATCCTTCTAATTTTTAGTAGATGAATGCCTATACATTTGCTTGCACTTACCATACAACACGCTATCATCATCTCCTTTATGCCTCGGATACTATTGACATACCCTCAGATAATTCCTTGGATGCCCTTAATACTTTTTTTGCACTTGTGAACAATCTAGATCCTCATGCTCTTCAACTTCTTCCCCCAAATCATTCAGCAGGGTGAAGGTGGTTCTAGAAATGGAGGTGGGACAAGCGGTGACCGCGGTTTCAAATTGATCTTCATTGATCAAGCTTGCAGAAGTTGGAACGCCAAGCCTCGGATGATTCTCCAGAAACAATTGAATTCAATGTTGATGTCTCAACTCCGACATTACCACATTTTGTACAAGGATATCTTGACACACTTCTTAGTATTGAGCTACCAATGTAAAAAGTGATTCTTGTCTCCTCAAATCATTTGACATTGCATTATTATCTATTGTATAAGCTTGTATTGATATCTTGATTGATTCTTCAATATTTTCTTTGCTCTTTGTCAAGATCTTTGCTTATGTTTCCAGTGCTTCACATCTCATTTGGTCAATATCTCTAGTATCTTGGTCAAACTGTTTCTTCCTTTCTTGTCGTGCATCGGCATTGTGAATATCATCAAGTTGATCCTACATTCACTAATTCTTTGGTTGTATCTCTTTCATTTGCTTTGTCATTTCCCGTATCTTTTCCTTCTATTCCACTATTGCCTTTGTTTGTTTAGTAACTTCATTGTGCTCTTGGCGAATAAACTCTCGACAATGTTGTTGAACTTAGGTGTGCACCTCCAAAGCACTCTCCACAAAGGCTTGTAGTTATGTGGTGTGCTCTAACACTTCTTGCAACAAATTCCTTGGAACATAGGCCTCCTCATTTTGACAAGATAGGGGGCTAAGCCTTGTGGAATTCATCATTGCTAGAATAGCATTGATTTTGGTATCGATTACCCTCTTTTTATTTTGAATCGTCCTTTTCTCTCTCATAACCAAAAGTTGCATATAGTTTGACCGTCTATCGCTCTCACTGCCTTGATACTCCAACAGGCTTTGATCTTATGTGGGCTCATCCTACTTACTTTCTTCAGTCCATACTGAGGGGACTATAGCTTATGCATTATCATCATTTTGTTGCACATCTTCGTCATCCTCTTTCAGCTTTGGGAAGCTAGAAGTTTGTGGCGAATCCAATGGAGTTTCTAACAATTTGATATACTTTTTGAGCTCATCCTTTATCTCATCTACGTGGGCATCCTACAGACTTTGGAGTTTCTCAAGATCAACCATCACTGTATCTTCAATTTCATTTGCGGCTACCCTTGATCTAATACATGGCATTTCACTTACAGGGTGCCTCCTTTGTAATTCATCATATGGACAAACTCCACATGCTACTCACTCGCATGTCGTTCTCTTTTTGTAGCTTGTGTTTGTTGCTGCCCTGGCCTCCTCAACTTCCTTCTTAGCTCGGGCCGACTTTCCTACAATTTCCACCTTTCCTCAGCATGCCAAGAAATCTCTGCTTGTTGCTATCTCATCGGTCTGGCAATAGGATCCTCGGAATCCAATCGTTCATTATCATGAAAGTTATGCTAGGTTTCCAAATCTTAGAGGCGCTCTTCCTGTTCCTTTGCGTGGTTGTGCAGTGCAGAGAGATCCACCATCATACCTAGTTGTACACCATTTGCATAGCCTTGATTCCACAAGCAATAACATTCCATCAGGGAGTCATTGGTATTGCTATCAATGCTCAGTACAATGGTTGACACTACCGGTAAGGTTGATGTTGAAATCACCTACAACTTGGCAGGTTTCTCCTTTGGCTTCTCAATTACTTCTTTGTTGGCATTGTAGAGTGTGGCTTCATTAGAATCCTAGCGTGTTGTTTTGCTGACCCGTTTTCCAAACACTAAAACATTGGCAAGGCTCTCGACAAATGCAGTGGTCTTTCTTTTCTTCAATGGTGATGTTGGCACTTGAACTTATTAGACTCCACATGCTTCTTAGACTTCTTATTTCTCTCAATCAACACCATGGCGTGTCCAACGATCTCGTCATACATCACATCCACCTTTTGGTTGCCTTAGCCTTTAGGGTCGGCTAACATTGATTTGTCTGCAATGGCATATAATCTTTTCGGAGGCTCGGTTGAACTACCACCTTCTTTCACATAATACACACCATCTAGGGGGAAGCATACCGAGGTGTGATGAAAACTTCTCTCCCATTTTCCCTAAGCACACTCCTTGTCTGATTTTCTACAACAATGATGTTGATGCTATGGAATGTTGTGGAACTCTATGAGGTGGCCACATTTGAGCAAATCGTGGTGTGACTATGCAATGAGCACAAAAGGCATAGCCTTAAGCCCAATGATTGGCATCGCTATTGTTTGCAAGAAGACACAGAGATGCACCGTGCAAAGAGTCGTGTGTATAGAGGATACGCATGCAAAAAGGCAATAAAAGCTTGAAATTTGAGTCGATTTTGCCTATAGTCACATGAAAATTCTTCATCAAGTTGAACACTTTCAAAGCTACCAACAAATTTGTGCCACAATCTTGCATGAATTTGCATGAAAGTTAACGTTGCTATTTTTTTTGCATCCACAACAAGCGACTTCAATCATTGTACAAATCAAGGAAAATCCTTGTCAAGTGTGAAACAAATTCGGTATCCAAGTGCCAATCAGCCACAACAAAATCACATTGACAGCTTTTTAAGGCATTCCCCATCATGTTGCCACATGACAAATGTGCCATCCCCAACAACTTTAGCCACAAAGTTATGACCAATCCACCTCATCATTAGTTTCAATGGCAACTTGGTTGCTGTAGTATTAAACACAAACACTAAAGTCCCTTCCTTGAATGCGCAAATTTGGGAATGCCAATCAACAACCTTTTTTCTTTGCATTTGCACTATGTCATTCACGGCTTGAGCATGGAGTTGATATTCTTCCAATTGTAAAAGCTTCTTTACATTCTCTTTCTCAAATTGTGCCATTGGTAATTGTTCTTGCACTACAATATGCATATTTGACACAAGGAACTCCATTGGCATGATGGCTTTGGTACCATAAACCATTTTGATAGTAGTAAAGCCAGTGTTGACTTTAAATGTGGTCATAAAAGCCCATAGTGCTAAGCGCAATCTTTGCTCCCAACCCACCTATTTGGCTGTACAATCCTCTTCAAAATGTTTTGTAAGATTTTATTTGTAGACTCAACATGCCCATTAGCTTGAGGATAATAAATTGTTGATTTCTTATGCACGATCAAATGAATTTTGAATGGCATCATGAAACAAGGTTGGGCATCAAAGATAAGTATAGAGTACCTTGCGTGATGTGGCATCTCAAGCAAAGTGTCTTATCCCAATGCCTAATGTGCTTCGCAAAGCACAAATTTTTCCTCATGGTGGGTACACTACATCGAATTCTATCATCAACATATTGCTAATACAACTCCCTGTTGAAATGCTTTAGAAGTAACCCAATTTGCAAAAAGATCGTCATTTCCTCTTGCCAATCATTAACGTGCATAGTCTTCCACTAGTCCCTATTGAAATGCTTTGAAAGTAACTTGGTTTGCAAAAAGATCATCATATCCTTTTGCCAATCATTGACATGCATAGTCACCACAACGAGTGCAGTGTCTAGTAGATTATGTTCTACAGTGACTTTTTGTATCCCATCTAGAAATCTTCAACTTCAAGCCTAGATATGTAATTGGCAATTGCGTCCTGTTTAACTGGCATATGCACCATGGTAAACTCAATTTTTTTCAAGATGAGAATCCACCTAGCAAAATTTCCATGCAAAGTTTGATTTGCAACCAAATACATAAGAGTCACAAATACAACAAGAGTTGGTTCCCTTATTAGCTTTGGTTCTTTTTGGTTTGCTTATCTACTTTCTCAGTAGCGATTTGTTTCTCTTCTTCTAAGAACCTCCCACTAGTGTTGAAGGTCCTTTTTTTGCATTTTAGAATTTCTTCTGTAATCTTGACTAGCTTCTATGAAAGGTAAGAAGGGTATGAGATTAGCTTCTCGTTATACTCAAGTTAAAAGTAGTGCGGAATATTTGGAACAGTGCTCTCCAAAATGACCAGCAAATTTTTTGATCTCAATCAGTAATCATATAAGATGGAAGGCCATATAACTTACACACATTTTCCACAAATAATTGTGCTAATTCTAGAGCCTTGCCCATGATCTTTGTGGGAATAAATTGTTACATCTTGGTCAAGTAGTCTATTGCTACCCAAATATAGTTGTGGCTGCAAACTATCATAGGTAGACCAAAAATGAGATCCATAGAGATGCTTTCCCACTTTCCATTTGGGATTTCTAATGGTTGTAGAAGCTTGCCTACCTTGATATGCTCAGTTTTTGTCAATTGACACGTTTGACAATTTATCATGCACTCATGTACATCTTTGTGTAAACTTGGCCAATAAAATTGCCATTGTACTTATGTATAGGTCTTCCTAGTACCAAGATGACTGGCACTTGTACTATCCTGCCACTCAAAAAGAGTTTGGCACCTAGTGTCTGAGTCCTTGGGCACATGTACTCTCCCTTTATGGAGTAGATACCCGTCCTTTATATAGAAAAGTTCTTCCATCATTGTAGCTCAACCTATGAAAAAGGAGAACTAGGTATAAAGGTAATTGACACACTCCCACGAGAGTGAGAAGGATCCCTCATTTTCACAAGACCCATACTATATAACAAATTGTGCTCACATTTGCCTCTAAGAGAAGACAAAAATCACTCATAATCTCCCTGAATTAATCTATGGCATGGGCTAAAAGCATCAACTACCATGTTGTAGCGACCCTTACGATACCTTAAAGAACATTCATATTCTTGCAGAATCTCAAGGCATCTAGTCTTGCAACCCTTCAAGTATCTTTGATTGGTAAAGCACTTGATGTTCTCATGGTCAAATACTATTTCAAACTTTGCACCATATCAGTAATACTGCCATTGATGAAGGGCATGAATAATGGCATACAATTCTTGCTCATATGTAGACTAATTCTCATGAGCCCCATCCAATTTCTTAGTTTCAAAGGCAAGTGGTCTAACGTCTTAAAGGAGCACAACACCTACATTTTCGTTGCCATGGTATCCATCTCCAAAACAAAAGGTATTGTGGCATCAACAATGTGTAAAATAGGAGAATAGCTACAGCGCGATTCAAAACTACTTTATTGTGTTGCTTGCCAAGTAAATTGGTGACCTTGACCCTTTAAGTGGTTTGTCATATGCACAACTGTCTTAGCATAATTGGATGAATTTGCGGTAATTGCCTGCATGCCCAAAAAAAATTGAAGTTCTTGGAGAACCCCATTTCAAAATAGCTTTCACATTGCTAGGATCCATCTTAAGACCTTCAATAGAGATAATATGACCAAGATATTTTTGCATAAACCTTAGAATGAATGTGCACAAGGATGTTGTCGAAGAACACCATTACAAATCTACCCAAGTGAGACCATATGACCGTGTCCATAAGTGCTATAAATGATTTGTCAACCTGAAGGGAAACGCAAAAATTTCCAAATATCCATTTATCCAAGAAGAGTTCTTCAAGCTTTCAAGCCCTAACAAAGTTGACCCTGAAGGTGGGAGTCTACCATCAGTGCCCTGATTTGTCATATGATGGCTTTGCGACCTCTCTTGAACCATTTGCATCATAAAGTTATTGACGAGCTCCATTAGCATAGTCAAATTTGCATTAATGGCCGCCAAATTATGTTCCATCTGATTTCTGCGACGAAGCAAGGCATTGCATTTGTGCATGTCAACAAACCCATGTTCTTCATTCAAGTCATTCTGCTTTGAAGCTCGTACATCTTCCATAGCTTCCTCCGTACCCCCAAGAAGTGCATATTTGAAATCAAATCATTGATTTTCCAGTAAGCCTTAGTCAAAATCCCTTTTAAATATTGTATCTTATAAAAAGAAAATGCCCTTCGCCAAAGAGAAGCCCCTACGAGAAAACCCAAAAATGTGTAAGGCCTTTGAAATTGCCCTTCTAAGGCCAAATAATGTGAATCCAAAGGGTATGGAGGTTGTCGATTGTGCAAAAAATGCAAGGAGGAAGATGGCCTCACCACGTACAATAGAGAGCATCACAGAGCGCACTACAGAAGAGAAAAGCCATCTACATGCCTATGTGCAGAGTTTTGGAGGAAGTTTCGTCATAGAAACTGTAGGTTGACTTGCCCTCAACTTGCCTATGATGTGCATACAATCCCACATCCCCACTCCTTCCCCGTGAGTACACCTTGCCACGAGATCTGTGTGTGTGTGTGTGTGTGTGTGTGTGTGTGTGTGTGTGTGTGTGTGTGTGTGTGTGTGTGTGTGAGAGAGAGAGAGAGAGAGAGAGAGAGAGAGAATATGGAAGGGAAAGTATGTTTCATGCATGTAAAACTTGCAAACCTCCACGCCTCCCTCTCTTCTCCCTTTGATCCTAAGCTCTAATACCATTGAAAGGGCAAGAGGGGTCTGAGCTTAGCTTCTCCACCCAATCATCTCCTTACATATGATTTTAGGTCATGCCACCTATCTTTAAGGAACCCCCAAACCGACTCATCTTTAGGGCCATGCCCTTCCTCTCCCGAGTCTTAACCTTATCATGACATTCTAGTATGCTTCCAATTTTGTTATTTCTAGCCTAGGGTCTGGGTATTATTTCCATTTGTTCTCTAAATTCTACCCAGCTTGCAATCCTACTTCTTATGCTTCCAAAGTAGCATTGATTAGGTCAAACAACTTATCAACTAAGACGGACCTCTAGGTTTCAGTGTGGATTCCTCTATCTTGAGATAAGTAGATTTAGCTCTCTTTGTAGATTCTTCGACTTGGTTTGCTAATTCAAAGGTGCATCTATATTTACTAGAAATTTGAGAGCTCGTCCTGGCACCAAACTTGGTATAAGAACCTGAGTAGATCCTTCATTGACTTTGGTGTTTTTTATAGTTGGATAACCTCCACTTTGTTGGGATCAATTGTGATGCCCTCAACAGAGGCGATGTGACCCAAGAGCATCCCACTCTTGACATACAAAGTGCACTTTAAAGGGATTAAACTCTGTTTTGTGACTCTCAACACTCTATAAAAACTACTTGAGATGCTCCATATGTTTCTCTGTGTTGGTGCCAAAGATAGTGAAGTCATCAAAAAAATCCTCACGAAGTCAAAAAATGGTTGATACCACTCTATGAAATGTTGCCTCAATACTCTTCAGTTTAAAAGTCATCACCTTAGATATAGAAGCACCCATGAAGTTGTAAATTTGGCCTTTTCTCAATGTTTTGGAGCCATGTTGATTTGGTTCTATTAATAATACCCACCAAGGAATGAATACATCTTGTGGCCTACTACATCATCTACGTGATCGTCTAGTAGCGCATTGGTATAAGGAATGTGATAGCTTGAGGTGTCCAGTATTAAGAACCCCCACATATAATAATGCATTTCACAGGGTACTTAAAAAACCCCTTTGTTAAAATATTCACATGAATAAATTGACCCCCCTTTTTTCATGAATTAAAAATGTCAGAGTGCATTACTTTCTAGAAGAGACCGGGTAGGCGTTGAGCCTTTGGCTCTATGAACAAAAAATAGCTTAATAATAAAACCAAGTGTATAGGGTGAAGTAGGAAATGGAGAGTTATTAAAATCGTTTAAATGTGTTTAGAAACTAATTGCAAGAGATATCATAAGTTTACAAAATCAATTATGCTTAATAATAAAAAATAAATGAGAGGAGATACATAATTTAGGCTTGGATTAGACATAATTGAGAGCTAACTCAAGAGTGTAACTGTAATTAGTAGATAGTCACAAAAGATGATAGAGGTTTGGTGAATAGTAGAAGTAGATAAAGAGAAACAATACATAAATAATGTCTTGGAGTCGACAAAAGATTCAATTACAAACTTTGAAACTCCAAATTATAATCCGACCAGATATGGCATCCTTGGTATACGCCTCAATTTGCAAACCAAATACTTAAAGACCCGTTCCTTTGATAAAATCAGCTACCTTCCAAGCACAAATCCCATTCTGTAACACCCTTCATATAATTTCCAATCTTCTTCTCTTGCTTGCTTTCAATGGTTAGAAAACATCTCCCTCCTCCCAATCCTCTTCCTATTGCTCTTCCAAAACTCCTTCTTCTTCCTGTTTGTCTTCACCTTTGAGCCCTTCCTTCATTACTCAAGTATCCTAGAGAGAAAGAGAGAACGTGAGAGCCTATCTATTGCTCCATTTAGTGCAGGAATAAAGAGAGACAGAGCCAAATTCCCTTCCCCCTTAGTATCCTAGAGAGAAAGAGAGAACATGAGAGCTTGTTTATTGCTCCTCTTAGTTGAGGAAAAAAGAGAGAGTGTTGAATCCTCTTCCCTTTCTTGTGTAAAGAAACCTCTCCCCAGGCTTGCAAATTACCCTCCCCCCTCTTTCTCTGTCTGGCTTGTCTCCATAAAAAATTAGAAAAAGAAGGTGGGCCTTCCTTACTTTTTCCCTCAACCCATTTTACATGCAAATTTTCTCCATTCGATTTTGCCACCAACCACATGCATGAGGTCTTGTTTCATTTCAGGCCACCCATGTTGTGGCCCCTCTTCATTGTATGAACCCCCTCTAGGCTAGCAAGCTCGCTAGTGGGGATCTACACAAAAGATAAAGCCCCTTGGCGAGAGGCCCCAGAGTGGGAACCCCCCTTAAAATCAACAACCTACATAGCCTCGTCGTCGATAGGGACGCTGATAGTAGCACCCACAATGGGTGGCACCACCACACCCCACTCTTGTAGCAACCAAGGACGACACCTGCCATAGACAACACACTCCAAGTTGTTGAGGGGGATGGATGCCCCCCTTATGATGCTAATGAGGGGTGCCCCCCTCCTATTCCAATAGTAACTTACTTCACCATGCACCCACATGTAAGTTATTCCCTTATAGACATGGCAGTCCACAATTTATTTACCCTTTTGAGCAAATCTCTCCAAACTCCACCAAACCCAACAAAGTAAAGACATTGCTATGGGCCTTAGAAACCTCTCCACTTGCATCTTTGTTGTCTCTTTCTGGTGCTTGTACTTTTTGGGATTTTTGCGTACTTCTTTCTTTGCTTTCTTCCAATATTCCTTGTTGAGCTAGGATGGCTTGGGCAAGTCATTCTTCAGCACTTTGTATGCCTCCAAGCGCTTGTGCTTCAAGTATAGTTGTGCATCTGTGCGTGCATCCATTTGGTGGAGAAACGATGCTTCAACACTCTCCACATAATTAAAAAGAACTATGAAGCACTTTTTTGAACTCAACTAGTATTTCTTTCCAATTCTTCATGAGGTAGTGAGAGAATACCTATAAGTAAAAATTGTGCATGGTAATAGTCACCTTTCTACCATTCTCATTTGATCAAATATTATTGATGTTAGGGTCTATGGTGTAAATGAGGTCCACCTGCATACCCTGTTGGTATCAAAGAGTCACATTGGGAGTCTCGGTAGGGGTCTTGCTAGGGGTGAGGCAAGAAGTGGCAAGCAGTGTGAGGTGAGGTGTGTCCTATGGTGTGAAGGTAGGAGTGGCCGACTATCAAGCTAAAGACTCAGTAGTGGAAGCACCAAAAAAGGGGGCAAGAATGGGTGCTCAATGATTGCAATCTGGTGTGAAAGCATCAGTGGTGCCACAACCACAACATCCATCTCCTTGTGTCAAGCCCGCGATGTCTCAGATGAATGCCTACTAGAGACAAATGACTCAAAGCGTTGTGATTGCTCTGAAGATGTACAATGTGAAGGGGATGGTCAATGTAAAGTGCCAACACTATGGTGGTAAGCTGAAAGGGATGATCAATGTGAAGTGCGAATGTCATGTGATGGTGTTGGGGATGGTATCTATGATGGGCCAACACCCTGAGGTGGGGCAGAGTGAATGTCCTCATACCATCTCCTTTGTGTGGGTGACAAAGATGCTAAAAATTTCCTCCATGCCTCTTTGACCATAGCCCCCCATGTGTGAACAATGAAGAAAGAGAAAAAGAGAGGAAGAAACAAAGAGAAAGTGCAAGAATAATAGCTAGCATGTAGATGTATTTCTTGTGGTGATTAAAGATCTCCAATGAGTAGTTAATTGCCATTGATGAGGGCATTCTTGATAGTACCCTTGTGTAGATTCTTTTTTATTCCTTTCCAAATTCTTATCATACTTATCACTTGACATTAGGCTTGTGACAAAGAATAGACTTGATAATGTAAAGTTTGATGGTCTAGTCTCTGTATTGTTGCAAGAGGCTCACTCTAGAAAAACCTAAACTAAGTAGCCTACAATTGAATAAGCATTTGTGAATGCACAAAAAAAGAATCATACCACTATTGCCACCTCAAGTGCTTCTGTAGGTCGCAGACCTATCCCAACAACTACTCCTTCAAATAGAAATAGGTATAAGAAGTCTGGTGATAAAGGCAAGAAGAAGATGAAATGTCATTATTGAAAGGAAAATGGTCATCTCATCAAGACATTTCACAAGATTAAGGCTAAAGAGGCTCATAAGAAAGAGGCAAATGCAGCCAATAGATGTTTCTTCAAATGAAAAATTTAGCAAATGTTGTGTAGGTTTGCAAAATGGGTTGTTAGTGCACAATGTCAATGTGACTCGTCCGTTCATGATGTATGTATTGTAGAACTTTTGGATCCTATGGTACTTTGATAATGGTGCAACTAAGCACATTACATCTCGTCGTGATTTGTTTGCTTTTTGTGAGACTGTCTCCCATGGGAATGTTGTCACATGTGCCAAACAATGCCTCTTATCCAGCTTAAAGAATTTGAAAGATCCTGATTCTACAATTATAGAACTTGGTCTTGTAGTCAAGTTTGTGAATGATAAAAGTATTGTGCATGATCTTGATTTTGATGATACCATTGTGGCATTTGGTAGCTTGTTTCAAAGGTTATATAAGCTCAATTTACTCATGCAAACCATAGCTAGAATATGTATGCCCCAAATCTGATTCTTATACCTTTAAGCACTGATAGCAAGTTTTGTATTGTTAACGCACGATGTAGAAGGAATATGTACAAGAGGATAGTGATGAGTGCTTCTATACTAAGGTCTAAAACTTGAGTGACCAAAGGGAAATAACTCAATGCAAAAAAAGTACCTTTGGTATATGCTCTTGTTTGAGATGAGAACTTAGTATTTAAGTACCTATTCATGCAAGGTGAGTGCCTTGGAGATACATGCAAATTGTGGGACACTCTATATGCATATAAGGAAATTGCCAAGAAAAGCATGAAGTGCAAAAAATGGAGTTGATGGGTACTTCAAGGAACAAATGTAGTACATGTTACATAAAAAGATGTTTCAATAGCTTCCACTCTTCCAAGAGGGTTTCCAATGTAGAATATTCTCCACTCATATCTCATGAAGCTCAATGCATGAGTGACTTTTGGATTTTTCTCCTTCAATTCATCAAACTTAAAATACATAGACTTTGACGCTTATGCTCACCTATCTCAGTATGAGAGACACACTTAATTATACTCGACCCTTTTAGTTTGAGTAGTAACTAAATTAGTTAAGACTCTTAAACCAGAGAGAATATTACCTGAAGCTTTGGGATTGATGCCTTGTTCATTTATCAACTTAGCTACTCAACTTTGGCTAATGCCAAAGGATTTTTTTTTGCATCGTGGAAATTTCATTCAAATCCTCAAGCTTACCACAAACATGTCATCTGGAACTTGTAAGCTTGGATCCTCAAGAGGTTGTTCAAGGACCAAATTGGCAATAGAGGTTTCCTTTGCCATAAGTGACTGTTTTTGAATCTTTAACATGCATTGTTGTCTTGTCCTTGTTGAATTTTGAAGACTTCATTGTTTGCTTTACACCCCAAGTAAGATGTTGTATAGGAGTCTTTAACGATAGTGTAGGTATTGCTTCATGTCCTCTCTTTATATTTTGGCTTAGCTCATGAGAGAATTTTGGAACCCATTTCCATGTGTTACCTTGATAGAAACCTTGTGCTTCAAGTAGCTTGACTAGAACCATTCGTACCTTCACTTGACTTTCTTGGGTAGTCTGATAGAGTTTTGACTTTTGTGCCCATATTTGTCGTGTTTCTTGTTTCTTCAAAGGTCTTTTCTCCTCCTTTCTATGGTTATTCTTTCTCCAATCTGAGGTGGTCTCTGCTTTTTCTTTGCTGAATGTTTATCTAGGGATGACTATTTCTAAGCTATTGCCTTGGTTTATTTGGCCCACACATTAGTGTTTCCATGAAAGTAGAAATGAGCAATGATTCACTTGTTAGATGCTACCCACCTATTAATTTTGATTGTTGAGGTTGTTCGTGTGATTGTTTCCAAACTAGATCTTTGACTTTAGTGTCCTCTTTGGATAACAACTTCAGGTTGACTCTTTTTGGATTTCTTTGGAAGCTTTGTTACGATGGAAAATATGGTGATAAACTTTTTGCTTAAGTCTCCAATGCATTATTGATGATTTGGCTTTTGATGTAGAGGATTCATATGAGGTTTGATAGAGATTTGTTGAAGGTAAACGTGACTTGCAAGGTTGATTTGCTCTAGTATTTGATTTAGCTTTACCTTTTTTATCCATGGATGGTTGTGTCTTATTTGCATGGGATTGAGATGCTTCTGAGACTCCATCTTTAGCTATGGTGCACTCAAGGTTTTTTCAAGCAATTCAACAGATGGGACATGCAATGAAGCCAGTATATACCAAGGTGTACTAGATCCTCATCAATCATAAAAAACTGACACCCGTGCTGATGATTCCCTGTCCTCCCCTCAAATGGGTGCATCATCATTATATCAGCCCCATCCTCAGCTATATGTGAATGTTTTGCAATCTATTGGTTAGACAACCTACAAGTTTTGACCTAATGGAGAGGTGACCTACTAGTACATATTCCTTTTTGTCAAAATATTATGGTTGGATGATGGTCAAAAAGTGGCAAAAAAATGGGCCGATAGAGAGACACATGGCCGGTAGCTGTTTTTTGGGAGGACTCTTCTACACATGGGCAATTACACATGGGCACACTTTTTGTTGTTGCCCAAAGGAGATGTTCATCTAGCTTTTGTTAAGACAAAACTCTCTTTGATGTGATGGGATTTTGTTATGTAGAATGTGGCCCCTGAACTCAATTTGAGTATGGCTTCTGCCATGCCAAAGCTAAGAATTGGTGTTTTGGAACTTTTGTATGCTATTTCTTTTAGGTCTTCGATTGGTGGCTTTCCCATGATTATCCAAGTGCCATAAGACACTGAATTCTTTGTAGCACTAAGATTTGTTATAGCTAAACATGTAACTTTGTGTCCTGCTTTCCCACATAAGCTAAATTTGATCAATGTAGGAGATAATTGATCTATCGCATTTTCTTTGTTCTCACTGGTCCAAATGAGACACATATTGTTGAATTTAAGATTGATCTAAATGCTACTTTCAAATTGAAAGATTTGGGGCTATTGCATCATTAGTTGGGCATACATATTAAGCACTGTGATGGTGGTATTGCCTTGTACCAAACAAGCTACACACCTTGCTATGTAAGTTTGGACTTGAGGAATGTTAACCTATTGCTACTCCCATGGAAACAGTCTTGAAATTGAGTCTTCATGATGATGGTGATCCTGTTGATGTCACTTTTTGCCAAATTGCTGCTAGATGCCTTAGTTATGTATGCAATATTAGGCCGAGTATTCAGTTTGCAGTCTCACAGGTCAACAAATTTATGCTTAAACTAGGGTCTAAGCATTGGCAGTCTATCAAGAGGATTTTTTGCTACTTAAGGGGGGATCATTGCCACCAACTGTACATGCTTTTTTGGGCTAAGATTGGGTTGGTTTTTATGACACGCAAGTGTCCATGAGTGGTTTTTGTTTCATGATTGGTAGTTCATGCATATCTTGGTTGAGCAAGAAGCAACCTACTATGGACACTTCTAGTTGTGAGGCCGAGTAGTACAGGGCAATCTTCACAGCTACGGGTGAGTGTGTATGGCTCAGATGCCTTACAGCTGATTTGGGTGTTGGACAGGACACTGCCAACATCATCGACACTCACAATCAGAGCGCATTGGTAGCTGCAAGGAACCCATCTTTTCATGCTCTCGCAAAGCACATTGAGATGCATTATCACTATGTTAGAGAGAGACTCTTAGCAAGAGAGATCGGTTTGGCTTATGTGCCAACACAGGAGAACCTTGCAGATCTTTTCACGAAGGCATTGCCTCATGAGAAGTTCAAAGCTTTCTGCAAATGTTTGGGCTTACTCCCCTTTGTGGATCAATCATGTCCTCAAAGAATGGCACTTCCCTATGCACTATGTGCTAGCTCTTGTCCATCGCTCCCAAGGGGGATTTGTTACCATACAGATGTGTTAGTGATGTGTGTGAACACACTTAGGACCGTTGGGGCAGTTTTTCCCTCACTAGGAGGGTTTTCCCCCCGTGCATTTTATATACGCCCATCACTCTAGGGCTAACTTATCTTTCCATTGTGCACTAAGCAGTACTATTGTCTATTGTGTGCCTTGAGCTTCTTTGTCTTCTCCAAGTTGTGTGTGTTTCCTTACAACCCTATTTCCAATAGGTAGTAAATATATAGTTTTTGAAGCCATTAGGAATACCTTATATTTTTAAATAGATTGGCAAAACTATAGATTTTCTTTTTCTTATTGTTTTACCTTTGTGAGGATTTTATCCTTTTTCTTCCAAAAATTTGCAACTTTTTGCAAATGTGCAATTTATTTTTTGTCATTTACAGGTACAATAATAGCTTGAAAAACGTATAAATATACATTCTTCAATACAAATTTTGTGTAGGGCTTTGTTTAAAACTCTCCAATAATATACTATCGATCATGCGCCAAAAAACTTGTAAAAATAATCTATTTTTTCCATGTAGATATATAAAATCAGTAAAGGAAAACAGTTCAAGATAAGGGGTACAAATTTTGGTTTTTTTAAGAAAGAAAGTGTGGAATACTAACTTACAATTTGTCTATCTTCTTGCTGAAATCCATCAACAAATACTATATTGTAAATTGTTATTGCATTTGATGTACTTTTATCTCCCTTATCTTTGAGAGCAATAACAAAAATTGTATCTTCACGGGGAGTCGATCCTTGTCTTTGAGTTTACCAGATAAACCAGTGTTTAAGAGGAAATACATTTCTATCATTTTTGGAGAAATTGTAAACATATTTTTGTGTCCCCATTGACAACAATAATCACTGGTGTGTCTCCTTTGTCGCATACTTGACTAATCATTTGAATGGTAAGATTTTCAATTCTTAACCAACTTCTTTTCTTAATAAAACTATCAAAAACAAGAATAAAATCCTTATCAATGAAGACGATGATCATTGTAAATCCCTTTTCATCAACTAAATCTGTACGTATATATGTTCAGTTTGCATTTGGGTATCAATCGTGTTGACCATATCTATTCAAGATATATCCTTCAAATGCTTCTCCATGCTTCATTCCATCGAAGAAATCACTATCATCATGGAATTTACCAAAGAAGTTATCATTTGAATCTATAAATTTAAAAGTGGTCTTTAACATTGAAACAATGTGTGGACACATATATAGTAAAAAATTGAGGATGTTTTAGTAAAAGTTTTAAATTACACATAAAATCTACTTTAATAAATAACAAACAATGATAGAAAAAAAAAACACATTATAGGAGAAAACAACATACTATTAATGTCTTTTTTTGCAAAGTAACTTATCAAAAAGGATGGAGCCCAGTAGAATTGTATACAATAGCATAATCAAAGTCATAAGGCTGAAATGCCTCCAAAAACTTAGCCAAAGCCTAGGGCAATGAAAAGGGCTACTGTTTATTGTTTTGTCACAAACTTGCTTCAATTTACATATAATGTAGCCTTCTGCTATATTCTTTAGATCAGTTATGTTGATGATGCTTTTGATGAGAATGGCAACATTATAAACTTCTTAGTTGTATTTAGTTTTGTTAGAAAATGATAGTTGTACTAAGTCCAACAATCCCCAAATAGACATCTTCTTTCTCTTGAGAAAAATGGAGTACAATATTTTTGGAGTGTATGTTGTTATGTTAATAAGCTACACACCAATGCTAGTACATGTCTTCTGAGTCTTTGCAGTGTTCCCACTTTTTTATGGTCACAAACTTGGTACTCGATGAGAGCCATATATTTTAATCAAATGGAACCATCTGTTTTAAGAACCACCATTCCAATTTCTGTATAATATACCTTGTGCTTCAAGGTTTGGCATAATTCCCAAGGGTGAAACAATGCCTGGATGTCGTATAAGGAAGGACCAGGCTTGAAATGTTGTTGTGATAAAATTTTAATCATATGTTTTATTAAAAAGTTTCATACTATGAACTTTGTCATGGAAATGAGCATCTTCTATAGTAACTTTGAAAACACATGTATGTTGCCCTATTCTAATACATTGAGTTTGTATAAATTTTACTTGTGATGGATAAAACAATTTGATCATTGGTGCTTCTTTTCTCTATTCACATTTTGTCATGTGAACAACGTTGTTTGTTTCCTCTTGGTTTTGAAGCTTCCTTTTCCCTTTATGAACAAAGTAAAATGCTTCCAATAACATTATTTTTTGATGAGCAAATTTGGGCGTGAATTGTTCAAAATACAACGCTTTTGAACTTTCTCAAAATTTCCCAACAATTCATTATATAAAGATCCTTGATTAGGTGCAATTAAGTTTTCTCGTCCTCTATATGTGTCCCAATGCAAAGCAAGTGTTGAAAGTACAACTTTAGAAATTTTGTTGAGAAAATCAATGATATTTTGTTGCCTATCACGAGCAAATAATTGCATGACTTTATCATCCTCCATTTGTAAAAGTTCTCCGATGACAATTTTTGTGTAGAATTGTCTTTCAATTTTTATAGTTTTTAGTTGAGTGGATTGACTCTATAATGTAGCAAGTAAAATATTACTTGATTAATCACTAGGTGAATACAAATTGAAAGTATTGAAATATAAATAAAATGGCTGTTTAACAGTTAAACAGTATAGCTTTTGTAAAACATTGTTTATAACTAAAGCTATAAAACAATGTTTATTTGCATAGAGGTTAAAGTTTCCATTGTCTCTTTATCTTCTTACCTTTACTAAATCAAATACTAACCAAAAAAAAAGTTGTCATAACTGTAAAAAAAAAATTAACTTTAGTTTTTGGAAAGGAAAAGAGGTAAATAGAGAGGGGGAAGAAGAGAGGAGAATAAATACAAATCATAATGCAAAGGCTCATGTTCAAATACATTTGCATAAAACATGTAACAAAATATAATCTCTATCAATGAAATGAGACAATGCTACTCACCTTAGATCTTCATTCAACATTTGGAGCATGAATATAACATTTACCACTAAAATTATATTAAACTAGCATATTTAAAGCAACACTTCACTAAAGTAGGCATAAATAATTATCTCATGCAACCGAATTTGTTAACGAATCATTAGAAACAACACTAAAATTTGTCTTTCACCTCGTAACAAAGAAAGAAAGAAAAAAGATTATGAAAACCTGTATTAAAACTTGTAAACTTGAAGCCCATGTGTGAGTAGATACTTGTATGAAATATGAGATAGGTAAGCTAACAAATATATCAATTATATAGGTTTGATGGATACAGAGAGAGAGAGAGAGAGAGAGAGAGAGAGAGAGAGAGAGAGAGAGAGAGAGAGAGAGAGAGAGAGAGAGAGTTTGCTACCATAACCAAGAACCTTGTAGTGTGCACGTGTGTGGTTGAGATATCAAAGAGATATTGCACAAGTTTTCTTCCATACGTACAAATGCATTTTGTACTACTCTGCATGAACTTTGGGTTTGCTCGTGTGACTGTATGAGTGCATATTGAAGAGGTTGCTATCATCTTTAGCTACACCTCAAGCTACTGTCGAATATGATTACTCCAATGTGTGTGTGTGTGTGTGTGTGTGTGTGTGTGTGTGTGTGTGTGTGAGAGAGAGAGAGAGAGAGAGAGAGAGAGAGAGAGAGAAAGAGTGGTAACAATGAAGAGCAACACTTGCAACGTTGAACTTTGTGTGTTTGAGCTCAATAGCAGTGCTCAAAATACCTTCAAATGAAACAGAAAAAACATTAGTTATGTGTCAACGTGTGTTGGAGAGAGCGAAAATGAGCACGCCAACAAGAATAACTAAAACTTAAAAAAAAGTTAACTTCCAAAAGTCAAGTACTATTCTACGGGTATTCTACTTAAAGGTAAACATGCTTGCACATTCATTTTCTAAATGTAAGTGTATGTTCACTTTCTAAATAAAAGTGTATACTCAAGATACAATTTTTGTATGGCTTTGCCACTGCTCCCCTCCGAATCACTTTCTAGAAGGAAATGGGTATTTAAATACAACTAAAACCAAGCATTTGGCGCTACCTCCCTCTAGGTAAACAATGCCGCTCTCCCTCCCAATTTGCTCGCATGAAATGTTCGACCATATACACTTCTAATGCTACTAAAGGAAAAAAAATCAAGCGGAAATATAGTATATAACTTTAGTTTTTACATCAACATACTGTCAGGTTGGAGAAAAAAGTGGGCGTTCAGCGGTTGAACTTTCGGTGTGCTCATGTGACTCTCTATGAGTGCATATTGAAGAGGTTGCTCTATCATCTTTAGCTGCACCTCAAGCTATTGCCGAGTTAATTACATTGATTAAGCTCATGATGAGCGTCTGCTTGCTAGACCGCGCTAATTGTTAAAAACGCAAAGATCTCCTAGAGCTAGGGTGGGTACAATCTAGTGCTTGGCATGATGCGTGTGTGAGTGCCTATGCATAAAAGATGTTACTCAAGCAAATTAGATCCTAAGATGGAAGCTTGGGCTCATAAAAATGAACTTGAGTATGGACAAGGTGATCACAAGTTCATAAAATAGAGCAATGTACTCAAGGAACAAACTTGGATGATTTGCATTGAACTATAGGCCTCCTTTTATAGTTGGCCTTTCACCATTACATTGCATGTGGGGTTATTGCCCCTTCACTATCCTTCACTTTCTACCAACTAGACAAAAACTTCACCCCCCCCCCCCCCCCCCCCCCCCCCCAAAGATACAATCTTTGCATTTCCATGTCCTTTATGCCTACTTTCCTAGTAGCGTAGCCCGATCATTGTGCCCCAGATTCCTTTAGCCCTACAATGGCTAGCCCAAATCTCAACAAATGCCCTACATTTTTACACTTCCTAATCCCTTTACTCCACACTGAGTAGCCCAGAAAAGGTGCTGAGACTTCTATAACCTAGCCCGGATCTTCTATCCCTTTAGATTAGCCCAAGTCTTGACATGTGCCTACATATACATGGGGGGTTTACAAAACACTTTTAAAACAAATTTTCAATCTCGGAGGCTTCTGCCCTTGCTGGTGCCTCTTCTTCTTCTTCTTCTTCCCTCCCAATGAAATTTGCCTCTACTTGAGGGCAACCCCGATCGAAATGTCTTGCATGTCCACATCTGTGCCATGTGAACTGTCCGCTTCCTCTATCTTGGCCTCTACCTCTTCCTCTTGTCATCCTTCCTTTGTTGAAAAATTCCCGATCTCTTCCTACTAGACCTGCATCGTCTGGCTCGGTCTTGTGCTTTGCAGCAATCACTTGTATAGCACGCATCGCAATGGTCTTACTTTATGTGCTTTTGGTCATGAGAGCAATGTCTAATTGCACATACGAGAGCCTTTTTAAGCTGAATTTGGCATACAAAAAATAGCGGTGGAACCCTTTCCAGGTAAGTCTATAGTTTGGTTTCATTTCATTCATGCATGTGATTTGATTAAGTTTTCAAAGTGGGATAAGTATGCTAGAATGATTTTATTCATTTGGCTCTTAAGGCACATGACAAGGTCATGTAGGAGGAAGAATTTTGGGAGTAGTGTCCTCGGTACATTTCTGCATCCTATAGTTATAGACCTAAATGTAGGTTTTGTTTAGCACAAGTTGTCACAAAGGGTGCAACATGGTCTAGGAACTCATGAAGTTCGGTTTAGCAAGTGTGGAGAAAAGTTTGTAAGGGTCCGTCTCACTCATGCCGCTGAGTGCTCACAATTATCTCCACACACAAATACATCTTGTACTTGAAGGATGTCATAGTGAAAGTTAGTGGACTTTAACTATTCCCTTTGAGTTTTATAGCTTTACTTTAGCCTCATTAATTAGTTCACTAATCAGTGGTAGAACTCTACCCTCTTAGGCTTTTGTGCCTCACCAAGATAAAGTATCAAACCAACCCTTTTTAGAGTCAGTGCTCTATGTGGGAACCGATGCTGAGGCAAATTTTCAGAATAACCCCTTCTTTTTCAAGGTTAGCATATATGATTTTATTAATGTTGCTTAAAAGAGAAACACGAGGAGGTGGGCTGCTTCGAGGTCGAGGGCGATGTAGAGTATGGCCTTGGAAAGTGGAGTGGCTAACATTGAGGTAGAATCTTCCAGTGAGGCCGTCAGCTTTGCCCTTGCAAGACGAGCCAATTTCTGCAATCCAACCCGAAAAATGCCTTTGCCTTTTGCGCTCAGTGAGGCTCACCTTCCAAGTGGCCACTGGAGCTACTCCTAAAGGCGAGAAGGATAGCGCATGTTGGTGAGCCATTTTGTTGTAGCGTGTGCTACTGAAGCCACACTCTTCAATCATAGTATAGCCGCGGGGGGGGGGGGGGGGGGGGGGGGGGGGGGGGGGGGGGGCTCTAGCCCAAAGTTCAAAGGCGGTGTCGCAAGTCTCCACTGATGTTGTGAGCTGCTCGTCTTTGTGTGGCTCATAGCAAAGTGTCATAGCAGAATGCCGATCGAGACAAAGAAAAAAAATATGTGCTATTGCAATGCAAGCCAACAAGGTCTTTCTTCTTATTGCATCCATCTGCGACAACCCAAGCACTCAAAGGATCCAACCTTGCATTGCTTTACCTACACCACTGCGCAGCTTCGTCAACCTAAGACGCCTTGTTTGGAGATGACTTAGCTGCAAAACTGCCACCTCTCTCTCTCTCTCTCTCTCTCTCTCTCTCACACACACACACACACACACACACACACACACACACACACACACACAACTAGATACCAAAGGTTCTAAGCAATGCATTTCTTTTCTTTAAATGATTGTTCTTAGAGGGATTGTCTTACACACTTAATGTTAGATAAGCACATATATGACACGAATACTTGATAGGATGGAAATAACACCAAGTATGAAGATCAAGAACTTCCAATCCTCTTCTAATCGGTGAATGAATTGTCCTAAGAGCTAATGAGAGAAGTATGTCCACCTCTAGAGTGACTGAAAAAGAGCAAACCCTTATCTTAGTCTAATGAGCACCAAAAACAAACCCTAGCTATTGCACCATGGCTTTGATACCATGTTAAAAACACAAAGATCTCCTAGAGCTAAGGTGGGTGCAATATAGTGCTTGGCATGATGTGTGTGTGAGTGCCTGTGCATAAACGATGTTACTCAAGCAAATTAGGTCCCAAGATGGAAGCTTGGGCTCATAAACATGATCTTGAGTATGGACAAGGTGATCACAAGTTCATAAAATAGAGCACTGTACTCAAGGAACAAACGTGGATGATTTGCATTGAACTATAGGCCTCCTTTTATACTTGGCCTTTCACCATTACATTGCACGTGGGATTAATGCCCCTTCACTCTCCTTCACTTTAGACAAAAACTTCAACACTAATCACCACCCTAATCTCAATTTCAAAGTTAAGCACTCTTATTTGGCTCGATTTCTGCTCGATTAGGAAAAATTTTGTCGGATTCCTTTACAAATTGCTTTTGTATACATCAGCACTTGCAAATTCGAACTCAACATGTTGCAACTCACGCATTATGTAGATGCCGATCCAAACCACCCTCGAAAGTCATTTACCTAAATCAACCCGCCGACAGGGTATGTTACCGGTAGAGTGGTCCCTTCACTAAAGGTAGAGTCTGTGATTTCCTTAAGGTGATGTGCTTGTGGCACTAAACTTCAGCAGTAGCGCTCGTTGAAGGTCACGATCAGGGAAACCTCCTGCGTCGAATCTTGCAGGGGAATGGCTTGACGAGGATGGGGACCAGACCATCGCATGGCTCCAGCCCGGGCCCCCACTGCAGACAAGCCAGGGCGAGAGAGTCAGATGCTACGGCTCGAGCAGCCCCACAAGCGATCAGAGGCAGTTTGAGCCACACCTGCAGAGAGAGGAAAAAAAACACATAGCGTGGGTCCAGCCTGGGCCTTATCCGCATCTGGATGCGCCGTTCTATTAAGCTTGCTGCACCTGCATGAGGAATCGCAGTTCATCACGGACAGAATTAACGCAGGTTTCTCTTTTCGAGTAGGCAGTCTGTCTTATTGTGTCCCTTGTGAATTCAATTGTGGGGTGTATGTGCCAATATGTGTGTGCGTGCATGACGCTTTCTTGATCACTGTACACAGTCCAAAAGACATCAATATGTGGACAAGTAGCTCATCAAGGATATTTCTTGTCTTCACAACTACTCTACATTTGGCACATATGTCGAGTGAAGCATTGCAGAGAACGAAGTCTTTTCTCAATAGTGATTAACGACCTAGACTCTCTCTGCAACAAGCCTAGGCCTCCAACCCTGCGAAGGTTTCCAATACTGGTACACAGTGTGAAAGGCAAGGTCTGATGGTGGGGTGCATTGGCTGCTTGATAGATGGCTCATCGTGAGTGGTCGACAAGTAGGTTGAGCAAGTTTGCATTTAAGGCAATGAGAGTTTGATGCTACTGTAGTTACCTCTCTCCATCCACATTGACATGTTAAGTTATTTCCTTTTCCTCTTCTTATATTTTGAGTGTAAAACTTTTCACATAGATGCTCCTCCAAGAAGTGTTTTGTGTTTCTCTAGAGAGGGAGAGACTGACAAGGAATCGTTCTGTTGTCAGCTTCTAGAGCATGGTGTGAGGGCGCACTTTTTTTATATGTTTAAATCTAAAGAAAAAGGGCACACTTAAAAACTTTCCAAATTTTATATTAAATTTGACGCATTTGTCGGCAAAACTTGTAAACTTTCATCGGTTTTCTTAAAGGCAAGCTTAAAATTTAGATAGAATTTTGCAATTCTAACCAATAGATATCTAGACACTGGTGTTTTGCAAACACTCGTGTGTGCACAATCGCTGTCACGTGCACATGGCTCTGTGTGCCACGTGGACATACTTCATCGACTTCCAGAGCCAGTTTTCCCCTTCTTCCTAGATAGGGATGGCTAGAATCCTAGGAGGATTAATACCTGCAATTTTGTGAGCTTGTTTGCAGGACCTCCATGTCCGGACAAGTCCATTAGATTAATGTCCGGACAAGTCCATTAGATTAATGTCCGGACAAGTCCATTAGATTAGGTTTTCCAGCTTGGAACCCTCTTGCATAAATGGTTTGTATACGTGTTTTGACAGATGTTATTACACTACGGTGGGCATCTGGCATGACGAGCATGTAGTTCTATGTGAGAGGAATCCGACGTGCCAAGCCGCTCGTCGATCGGATTCTTGGTTGGACGGAGGTGCGACAGTTTCACCAAATCTGGACCAATTTTTAATAAATCATTTTATGATTTATTTGTTGGGAAAACTGGTAGACAGTTGCCCTATCTAGGCCTTAATAACTACTTAAGGCCTATTCCTCACCTATAAAGGGAACCCAAGAGCTAGCGCTTATTCTCATTCTCAGAGGACTGCAGGATTCAACCCTTGGCGTTTTTAGCCCCGCACAACAGCGTTTTCAGCAACCAGCCCTAGCGTTTTGGGAAGGCAGCATATCAGCCAGCGTTTGCTGTTTTCAGCCCTTGCGCCAGGAAAAGCCAGCAGATTAGGCCAACGTTTTCAGTTTTCAGCCCGTCCTTCGCAACGGAAATCCCTTGGGAAACTTCCTACGCGTGTTCACGTTGCGGTCCGGTACTTCGACAGCCAATCGAGCCTCCCCTCGGCCATTGCCTAGCCGGCATTGAGTGCTCCATTGCTGTCCATCATCGGCCTCGTCGAGATCTACGTTTTCCGCCCATCATTCTTCTCACATCGGAAGTGTCACAAACTGGTAACGTGGTTGCCCATTACACACACTCTCTGCCCTGTGGGAATCCCCGGGGAATTTTCAAATGATGACGTGGCTGGCTGTACGGGCTGCAGTACGGACGCCGCGATTTGCGGAGGCCTTGCCACGTGGCAGTTGTACGAACGCCCAGAAAAAGCGGCGCTGATTGCGGCAAATTTTTGAAAGCTTTTGGGCATTGCTTTATGCTACGCAATTAAAGAGAGCTTTTTGTTTGCTTTATTCCCGAGAGAGAGAGAGAGAGAGAGAGAGAGAGAGAGAGAGAGAGAGAGAGAGAGAGAGAGAGAGAGAGAGAGAGAGATTGTGAAAAGCAGAAAGCTTTTAGGCTTTTGATTTCAGCTTTTGGGCTCTGCTTTTGGCATCTCTTTTAACTTTAAATATGTGAGCAGGCCTCTCACAACTTAGAGCATCTGGACGCAGAGTTTGAGTGTGAGCGCCTGCCCGCACTCTTGTACTTTGAACGCAGTTTGACATCGCTTTCGCGGGAGGGCGTTACTCAGAGCACTCTAAGATTCGGAGATTGCCTCTTACTTTAAGGGGAATGCTCGAACTTGGTGGTCCATGCTTCTATTAAGCAAGATTGCGCCAGTTAAATGGCTGAAATTCAAGAGGCTTTTTATTTCTTCTTGGTTGACTCGAGAGTATGAATGCGACATACGAACTGCTTGGAACCATCTTCAGATGACCAAGAAGGATACAGTGGATGCTTATTGCGAGAGATTCTGTAGCTCTTTTCTACACGCCTCTTCATTTAAGAAGACCTCGTTCAAGGAACGGATTGAGCAGTTTACCTTGGGTCTACCTACAGAGATCCGAGATCACTGCTTGGAATAAAAGTCAACTTCCATTCATGAGTTAATGAGTCGTGCGAAACGGGGTTTTGCCATTCAATCTGGCAGTTTGACCTACCCCACTGATGAGATCATGACGCAAAGAGTCGAACAGACTTTGAAAAATGAAAGTAGAAAGAGAAAGAGTAACCCAGAACAGAAAGAAAAGGATGCACGACCCAAGCTTACTTCTCAAGAGAAGGCTCTCTACATAAAGGAGGGGAAGTGCTTTGAATGTGGGGAAACTGGGCATATCTCCGCGAAGTGCCCTAACAAGGCACCGAATGAACAGGATAACGAAAGGCCAGAAAGTTCTAAAGCAGCTGATACGTGGCAGAAAAGGCAGATAAAAAGCAGAACTGTACCACATTGCGTGGGGCCTGAACCGAATTTAATGAATGAAAGTACAAACTTTGCCGTTTTTAGGGCAAAAGGAAAGATCAGGAAGCTCTTTTAAAGGAGCCAAGGCCAACTTCTTGGATTGGCGGCTCGATTTGGAATTATGCCCGACAGGCTGAGGCCACAGGCGGAAGTAGTTCGAGTGGCACCGGGACGAGATGTTGCCATTACACTGAGCATTGGCAAACTTCGTTTGCAATGACAGAGGTGTTTAGGGCACGCGGAGTTTTACGTAATTGCCTTGGAAGGTTGTGACGTTCTACTCGAAATCCCTTGGTACCACAAGAACAACGCCGTGGTTGACTACCGGGCCAAGAATGCAACTTTGATAAATGAAGGGCTCAGAGATTGTACTTGATGAACTTCGGTTTGTATACTCACTTTTTTTGGGAGAGAACTGAACGATGGATGAAGGTCGAATATGTTTTGACCTGAACAAAAGAACGCAAAGATTTTCTATACACTCATGCCGATTGCTTTTCAGAGGGCCTGTCAGGCGAGTTACCACCCGCTCGTCCTGAAGATCATACTATTGATCTGATACCAAGAAGCACACCACCAAACCGGCCACCTTACCGTGTGAGCCAAGCACATAACGAAGAGATTATGAACCAAGTGAAAGACCTCTTGAAAAAGGGTCTTATCCAGCCTAGTACTTCACCGCATTGTTGTCCAGTGAAGAAAGACGGATCTTGGAGAATGTGCATCGATTATAGAGCTCTCAACAAAATCACCATCAAGAACAGATTTCCGATTCTTAGGATCGATGATATACATCCTCGTGTTTTAACAGGATTGATTTGAAGAGTGATTATCATCAGATTCGAATCGTGCCGGAAGACGTTTACAAGACAGCCTTTCGGATGAATTTTTGAGTTTTTGGTGATGCCTTTTAGCTTAATCAATGCTCCTGCGACATCTAACCGGATGATGGACAGGATTTTTCGAGAGTATAGACTATTTGTTGGCTCTTTCTTTGACGATATCATTGTTTTCTCCAAGGATGAGGCAAAACATAGAGATTATCTGCATACAAGTCTTTCAGGCATTACGATATCACAAGTTAGTGATTAATGCGAAGAAAAGTGATTTTTTCCTACCAGAGATACACTTTTTTGGGACACATTGTGTCAGCAGTAGGAGTGCAAATGAATCCGGCCAAGATAGAGACTATCTGTGATTGGCCCGATTTGAAGAATGTCCATGAAGTTCGAAGCTTCTTGGGATTGTGTTCGTACTACAGGCGGTTCATTCGAAAGTTTGCAGAGGTTGCTTCCCCTTTGCATATCTTGACACAGAAAGGAGTCCCTTTCTCGTGGGGACCCATAGAGGTGACTGCGTTTCAGACTTTGAAAGAGAAATTGACTACGGGACCAGTTTTGACTTTGCCGGACTTGCAGAAGTTGTTTGAAGTATATTGTGATACTTATGGTCGTAGTCTGGATGCGGTCTAAATGCAAGAAGGCCAATGTCATTGCTATGAGAGCCGATTGTTTTCAAGGCCGAAATTGACAGTACAGACCCCTTGGCGTATCCTCTTTCATGCTGAAGCACTGGTTGTATACACTCCACGTTGGCTGCAAGCTTTCATGAGTTTTTTTTTAACGCTACCAGACAGCCAGAGTCCCAGTGCATGGGTTTTTATTAAAGCCAACTCATAAGCCAACGCAATATTTATTAACCCCACTGGGGGCGCCCAAGTTGGCCGGCCACTCCCATTAATAAAAGGGACATTTGAATGTTATACTAGCTAGCGATAAAATAAACATGAAGTGCAACAAAAATAATTCATGCTTCTCTCTCTTGCGAGTAGCCATGACTCTTCGCCTGTGAGCACCCCTTCGCTTGCATCTCTTGCTTGCAAAATCGTCACCTCGCGTGCCCTTTTGGAAACGTTGGCTGCCTTTTCATGTTGCACAGCACCCCTTTCGAGGGAAATTCTTACGTGAGGCAATTTTCAGCGCTGCATAATCAACCAACGATATTTTTTTTTAATGGCCAACCTACAAGTTGGTTTGGCCGCCCAACTTATTAACCTTAATGGGCACCCCCTTGGTGAAAGTAAAAAAAAAAGAGAAAAAAAGGGAGAACAAGTAACGATGCGTATACTCCAACGTTTCAACTTTCTGGACGTCGATATCTCACACAGAGCCAACGCTGGCAGTCCTGGCCCCTTGCACCTTCATTCTCACGCAGTGTGCACGCACTTCTATGGCCGACAAACACCAGTGGACCGCTTTCCCGTACATCTCGTACATAGATGAGATTATCGAAGCAATCTTGGCGGCGTACCCTCTCCTGGCACCCAAAATAATCGTCATTCCCGATACTCCTAAGCCGAAACCCGTTCCAGACGCAATTTTCGCTCTCGAAGTATCAGTTCTTAAGCTTATTCGGCAAAAAAGTTACTTTCGCTGAATAGTCGACATGGCCGAATCACAAGATGGTGACTACAATATTTTACCCGAGGATCCGATAGCAGTTCTCAAAAACCAAATGGCAGCAATTTCATCAAGCCTCGCATCGATTCACACTCGCTTGGATCAGATGCAAATACAAACCTCTTCTCGGAGTCACCCAACAACTTCTCGGACGATTAATGCTGCCTATCCGCCATCTTCTTCCGACGCTTCAATGGTCGACCAGGAAGAACCACTCGAACATAAGCCTTCGGAATCGAAATTTTCTCACCCAAAGCATGGTTTCTCAGAGACAACTAGACGCAAAGAACCTTCGTGCGAGCAACAAAAGTCTCAGCATGAATATTCTTGGAAATGCTACAGTTCTAAGCAACCAACTTCTTATCAGAATCATCAGCAATAGAAGCAGCGATATGAAGCTTCCAACGGATTATCAGCGATATCAAGATGGGCTTACTTAGTGGCACATATATCTGACCCTAGTCAAGCACTCGGTCGTGAACGCTGCGACGCTGGACAAGTTCCCCCTCGCGAGCCATGCCCTACTTTTAAGTCTTTCTTATCTGATGGTGGTAAAGTTGAAGATTTATTGATCCTTTGCTTTGCAAGAGGATCCTTCAGAGGTCTAAGAAGCAACAACTCCCTCAACCTCCCCATTCTCAATTGGAAGCCTTAATACCCGCTGAGAAAGCTGAAGATTCAGAAGATTCTAGTTCTTATGTGACAACCAACAAGCACATAACCCCTTCTTTGGCCGTGATCTAGGCAGGAAAATTCGCCTTGTCACCGCCCTTGAAGAATACAGTCTTTGTCTCTAAACAGATACCAAATGTTGTGGTGAATGATAACTTTTTAAAAATGAAGATTCCAGTCCTTACCTTCAGCGGTGCAAAGGATAAAGCAGATACAGAATCTTGCAGCATGACTTCAGTCGCTGCAAATGAATCTTTGGACACAACTTGTTCTATTGATAAACCTTACAGATGGATATACCTTCAAAAACTACTCTGTTTCATCTACGACATCCCTTCAGGAGGATCTTACTGTTCCAGACAAACCAATGGAATTCTTTACAGATTTCCAACCAGTGGTCATCACTCAACAGAAAACTCAAGTCAATCTACGAATAGTTTCACTTGAAGCAGATAAAGATTCAATCTTTTCTTGGACAAAGCTCGAAGTTACAAACGACTTGGACAAAGGCACTTATCAAGTTGCAGATATGATCATTTTACAGTTTGGAAAAATAGTCATGGTCAGGAACAGTGCCATGACATGGGACCTAATAGAAAGAGCTTTGGATGCACAAGCACTACAACACTACATTTCCTTCTCCCTGAGTTTCTTCAACTACCCTGGGTTTTATTTAAAGAGGGACGGAATCTCACGATTGTGACTATGTTAACAGCATTACATCTACTCCTAGTTGCAGATACGCGAAGTGCCATGCCATGGAGGACCCTTGCGCTTGGATGGTCACACCCCTTCGCCCAAGAGACGTGCCTCTTCGCCAAACGCCACACTCCTTCGACGACTGGTCACACCCCTTCACTCTACGGGTGCGACTCTTCGCCCAATGGTTGCAGCTCTTCGCCGAAAGGATGTGTCTTTACGTCTAAAGTCATGTCTCTTCACCAAGAGACATATCTTTTCATTTGTGTCTCTTCGTCTCTGTCACAAACGGGAGCGCATAACAATATAAAATACATCCGGATAAATAGGATTTATCACTTATTACTGAAGCCAGAGGATATAGAGAGAAATAAATAGAGAGAGAGATAGAGACTGAGAAGATCGACACAGTACTGGGGACTAGAAGATGGGCTGGTCCCCCCCCGTGATAGTATCTTTATTACTGAGGAGAAGTCTATACAAGCACTTGAACTGAACGTATTACCACGTTCGTTCTAGAATAAGACTTGATGGTTCCCGGAAGCCTCAGCTTCCGATTCCTAGGGCAAAACCCTATTCCAAGGAACTTCCGTTCCTTATTCCAAATCCTTGAGAACCAAGGTTCTCGCCTCTGGATCACACCTTCTAGACTCAAGGCATGACATCCCTGCAACTCTCTTTTCCAACTCCGTTTCCAGAGTCCTCTTCCCGCAGAACAACTCTGCGTTCCCGGACACGAAGTCCTTACTTAAGAATCCCAACTTCCGGATCACAACTTGAGAGACTACCTCTCTCCGATCTGTGGATCTACTTCCCAAACTCGGGTACGAAACCCTTGGGCTAATCTGGCTTTAGTTCCTTAGAGCGCTTTTCTCCTGTAGAGGCTCATGCCTTCCTCTGCTCTTACTCCCTCACGAAGAGGAAGTACACTTGCAATCAAATACTCAGAGATCTCGTTACCTTCAAAGTCTCAACGCTCGAAACGCAACTCGGTTCTCGAAAAACAATTCCCCGGAAGAGATCTCTACATAGAAAATCCTCTCTTCCAATCCTACACACAAAAGAGGTGTGTTCTCGGGTTCCTTCTCGTAAATCAGCCCCGTCTACGACATTTATGGGCTGAAAACAGAGAAAAACAGTAGCTTGCCGCGATGGAAACACACTCCGTAGGCACTTCTTCACGAGGGAACTCGCGCATTGGGTCTTGGCGACATTGGGTACACTTGGGATAGTCATGGGCATCACCGGCAAACGTCTTCTTTACGGGTGAACTCTGCAGCAGCATCTCCTTCTTGTAAAAAACCGATCCTCTCTCTGAGTGAGGGCATGTGATGCTTTTATAGTTCCTAGCCACGCGCACGAATAGCTGCTCGCGTAGAGATCGCGGCCTTTTTTTTTTTTTCCAATTTTTTTTCCATTTTTTTTTCGCTGTTCTGCCAGAAAAAGAGAGAGAGAAAACGCTGGCTGATCTGTTGCCTTATTTATCGGATGGCTGCCCACTTATTAAGTGGGCGGCCGGTCACCTTTAAAAATGGCCTGAATCTGTCCAAAAACTCAAGAAAACCTTATAAGTTAAAAACAATGCTTTAACAGCACTTGCCAGGCGTCCCTGGATGCAATCACACGCACAGTTGCAATGCAGACATAGACTTCCTTGCAGGAAAGCATTTGCTTTCCCGAAAAGCAATTCCGCTTTCTCAAAAAGCATCCGTTTTTCCTCAAAGTTTCCTATGAACCCATCTTCATTCAAGTGTTTGCTCTTTCCTTGTGCACAATTCTAACACAGTTCGGAATTTCCTCTTGACTATGGATATCCCCTTTCCAATGCACCCGCCACCCACCTTGTGACGCATCAGGAATACCCATCACCTAGTCCTTTCCTACCGAACCTACGGTACAATCTCCTTCGCGATGCTCTATGTCACCCATCCTATGATGCATCAGAGATGTCCGTTCCCGGATGGTCGGATACTTCTTTCCGATACTCCCTGTCACCCATCCGATGTGACGCATCAGAAGTACCCGTTCCTGGTGGCCTTACAGATATTCCCGTTCTCAGTGCTCCCGTCATTACTTTGAATGACGCACTAGGAATACTCTGTACTCGGATGTCTCCAGTGAGAAAAACCCTCTCACTTAAAATTCCAATAATTCATTTAGAATTATTTTTCCTAATGTTCCAAGCGAGAAAACCCTCTCACTTGTAAATCCAATAATTCATTTAGAAATATTTTTATGTCAGATAAAGCCAATTTAGCAACATCCCTCTCACTTATAAACAGTTCACCTCAACTGTAGAGGTCCAACTGAACTGCCGGGGAGAAACCGGAAAAAAATCCAAATCTTGCTCAATGGTGAGTTTGAGTTGGTCCTTTCTCAATAGAGAACTTAAAAGTAAATTAAAGAAAAAAAAAATCATAATTCAATACTTACCTTACCGGTTCATGTCCTTCCTCTAGTACCTCGAGGATATTCTTCACCAATCATCAAACTTACGAGCCATGTAAGAACTCGTCATTCGCGTCTTTCGAGAATCTTTTAACTCAATTCCACGTTCTCAATCCCGAGAAGAATAATCCTGCTAGAAATCAATCTAGGTCTTTGTCCTTGCACATAACCTTGCGCTATTAGTCCTGAGGATATTAAACCTCTTGTGTCCTCCCACATAGGGAATGCCCAAGTCATAGAGCATTAAGCTCGATGTCTTTCTTTTACAATTTACGATCACCTTAAAGAAGGTTCTTGTTCCGGGCCGTCGCTCAACGTAGGTGGACCGTTCCAATCCGAAGATTCCTTGTGCACGGCGGCACTTCCTTCCAATCTTGTTCTCCTGCGAGTTATTACCACTAGCAGTGTTTTCCCGACGCCCATTAGCGTCTCTTTCTTACAAAATCATAAAAAATGATTCACCTTGCAAGCATCAATGACAACTTGCAAAATCTCAGGCAGATACGATTCTAGCCATAGCATTTTCTGAACGTACGTTCAAACCCGGTTCACAATAGAGCGAACCCTCTTTGAATCTCAGGGATGTTCTCCCATATGTAATTCTTACCATTTTGAAACGGTTGGCGAACTATATTCTTACGAACATAATCGTTCGAATTTATTCCAGCAGCGTGTAAATGCTACTTGACCTGCTCATGGAGAAACATATACCGCAACCAAAAGTTGCTACTGTAATGGTAAAGGCACATAGCGTACTCAATGATCAACGACCATCGGAAAACCTCTTCTTTGTAGAGAAACTCAAATTCCTTCTACCAAACACATCTCAAATAGAGATGCTCGTGTCGGAATATTCTTGCGCGCAAAAAGGCGCTCAAGAGAGTATAACAAACTCTCGTCCAGTTCCTTGGCATAGGTCTGCATCTTCGTGTGTTATCCATGTACTCAAAAGTGTACATAATTCTTAAGCTGTGTTAAAGTTTCGGTGAACCTGGGAAATTACCTTCCCTTCGTAAGATCCTTAGAGCGAAGACGCTCAACTTGATGATCACTTGGCTTGATCTTAGAGCAAAACCCGCTCATCAAATAATCTAGGATTTTAATCCTTGGATTCCTCAAGCACAGGCCGTAGTCGTCGCTTGTTCCTTCCCTCCTAAAGAGAGTGTTCATTCACTTGTACAAAAAGCACTACCATATCTTCCCTTACCGGGTAGAGGGTGTTGGTTCATAAGGTACTCAAGCTTAGTGAAAGCTGTTCTTGGTTGAAATCTCGGAATGGTTCCTTCCTTTCTGCCGTCCTACCCGCAATAGCAGGTAATTTTGTTGGTGAACTACCGGATACGAGATCAATAGTTGACCTTCTGGATATTTGAGCAAACCAATCCATCGCATAAAGCAATGTTTCAACTCAATTCTACTCTCATAAACACTCGAGAGTGATTGTCCTGGTTAGACATATGCATATCTCGTGCATAAAAGCAATACGCAGTTTATGAGTTCCTTAACTTTGATCAAAGACCTGCCCTCTCACTTAAAATTTGAGGGTCTTCTATTCAAAAACTTAGGAGTTAGATTGAATTCCCTTACTCCAAACTTTCTCCGGATAGCAACGTATCCTTCGAGGAGAGGTAACAAAAATTCATTGTTTTTGTGTTCAATGGTTCCCGTCCCAGTGTGGGGATTAGATTCTATGTACACTGAGGTGTACACTTTCAACTTGTATTGCTGTCTCCACCATCTACTGCAAAGTATCTTGCAGATGCGTTTACAAATTCGGTCAAAAGTCCTTCGTTGAATTCTTCATCTTTCCTTCCTCATAGAGGATCAAGAGTGGAGCTACCTTGGCAGGAGTAAACCACTACTTGCTTGTGTTCCTATTGGGCAAACCGATCCCAATCTTCTGGGATGCCTTCCTCACAGCATAGAGGAAAAAAAAAAAAAAAAAAAAAATTTGTCGGAAAATTCAGCCTTGAATTAAATCCAAGTCTTGTTGTAAGTTCCTTGCAGAGCTTTGGTATACCACCAAGTACTTGCAATCCCCTTGAGGTGTTTGGTCACATGCCTCACCTTCGACGCTTCTCAGAAATTGCCGTTTGCAAAGGCAACTTCAAACTGTCGAATCATTCGTAGCTTTCAGGACATCTTCCCTTCTGTCAAAAGTATCAAACTTGACTGGTCACTGGAGTGTTCCTAGGTCTAGAGACCTTCTTCATATCCTTCCCGAAATGACGGGATTTCATGGCTATAGTTCTGGATTGACGTTCATGGATATTTTCTGGATTCTAAAGGATCTCGAGCATTCCGCTCCGTGGATTCTCTAGGTTCTTGAGCATCATGCTCTTGTCGCCTTCTCAGAGAATCCCAAGTCTTGTGTCGACTTCTTGCAGAGAGAAATTTTTTTTCCAACTCTGCGAGCTTTTCCTGCATGACTTAGGTTTCCGCCTGCTTACTTCTCTCTTGGCTTGTCATGGCTTCTTCCCGTATCTTCCCAGAGTCGTCCTCCTTTACAGAGAAAGAGAGGAGACCATGCTCTGATACCACTGTCACAAACGGGAGCGCATAACAATATAAAATACATCCGCATAAATAGGATTTATCACTTATTACTGAAGCCAGAGGATATAGAGAGAAATAAATAGAGAGAGAGAGATAGAGAGTGAGAAGATCGACACAGTACTGGCGACCAGAAGATGGGTTGGTCGCCCCCCGTAATAGTATCTTTATTACTGAGGAGAAGTCTATACAAGCACTTGAACCGAACGTATTACCACGTTCGTTCTAGAATAAGACTTGATGGTTCCCGGAAGCCTCAGCTTCCGATTCCTAGGGCAAAACCCTATTCCAAGGAACTTCCGTTCCTTATTCCAAATCCTTGAGAACCAAGGTTCTCGCCTCTGGATCACACCTTCCAGACTCAGGGCATGACATCCCTGCAACTCTCTTTTCCAACTCCATTTCCAGAGTCCTCTTCCCGCAGAACAACTCTGCGTTCCCGGACACGAAGTCCTTACTTAAGAATCCCAACTTCCGGATCACAACTTGAGAGACTACCTCTCTCCGATCCGTGGATCTACTTCCCAAACTCGGGTACGAAACCCTTGGGCTAATCTGGCTCTAGTTCCTTAGAGCGCTTTTCTGCTGTAGAGGCTCATGCCTTCCTCTGCTCCTACTCCCTCACGAAGAGGAAGTACACCTGCAATCAAATACTCAGAGATCTCGTTACCTTCAAAGTCTCAACGCTCGAAACGCAACTCGGTTCTCGAAAAACAATTCCCCGGAAGAGATCTCTACATAGAAAATCCTCTCTTCCAATCCTACACACAAAAGAGGTGTGTTCTCGGGTTCCTTCTCGTAAATCAGCCCCGTCTACGACGTTTATGGGGCTGAAAACAGAGAAAAACAGCAGCTTTCCGCGATGGAAACACGCTCTGTAGGCACTTCTTCACGAGGGAACTCGCGCATTGGGTCTTGGCGACATTGGGTACACTTGGGACAGTCATGGGCATCACCGGCAAACGTCTTCTTTGCGGGTGAACTCTGCAGCAGCAACTCCTTCTTGTAAAAAACTGATCCTCTCTCTGAGTGAGGGCATGTGATGCTTTTATAGTTCCTAGCCACGGGCACGAATAGCTGCTCGCGTAGAGATAGCGGCCGTTTTTTTTTTTTCCAAAATTTTTTTTCCATTTTTTTTTTTCGCCGTTCTGCGAGAAAAAGAGAGAGAGAAAACGCTGGCTGATCTGTTGCCTTATTTATCGGATGGCTGCCCACTTATTAAGTGGGCGGCCGGTCACGTTTAAAAATGGCCTGAATCTGTCCAAAAACTCAAGAAAACCTTATAAGTTAAAAACAACGCACAGTTGCAATGCAGACATAGACTTCCTCGCGGGAAAGCATTTGCTTTCCCGAAAAGCAATTCCGCTTTCTCAAAAAGCATCCGTTTTTCCTCAAAGTTTCCTATGAACCCATTTTCATTCAAGTGTTTGCTCTTTCCTTGTGCACAATTCTAACACAGTTCGGAATTTCCTCTTGACTATGGATATCCCCTTTCCAATGCACCCGCCACCCACCTTGTGACGCATCAGGAATACCCATCACCTAGTCCTTTCCTACCGAACCTACGGTACAATCTCCTTCGCGATGCTCTATGTCACCCATCCTATGATGCATCAGAGATGTCCGTTCCCGGATGGTCGGATACTTCTTTCCGATACTCCCTTTCACCCATCCGATGTGACGCATCAGAAGTACCCGTTCCTGGTGGCCTTACAGATATTCCCGTTCTCAGTGCTCCCGTCATTACTTTGAATGACGCACTAGGAATACTCTGTACTCGGATGTCTCCAGTGAGAAAAACCCTCTCACTTAAAATTCCAATAATTCATTTAGAATTATTTTTCCTAATGTTCCAAGTGAGAAAACCCTCTCACTTATAAATCCAATAATTCATTTAGAATTATTTTTATGTCAGATAAAGCCAATTTAGCAACAGTCTCCTACATAAGGAGCCTATTGTACTCAGGTTCTAACAATCATTCGATCAATCAACACAAAGTCTTCTAAGTTGTGTATGCCCTTTGTTTGTCAGAAAAGACAAAATAGTTTAGACTGGTACAAAATAAAAGAGAGAAGGACGTTTGGTGGGTGATGAGATCTATGGGGATGGGTGGAGCTCTAGTACTAGGGGTATGCACATGTCTATATGCTGAGGGTAGTACATCCATCCAAATGCATGAATCGAGCTAGCTCCATCCTATGCTAATGGGAGGGTGTAAAATGTAGTACATGGGGGAGTCGGGAGCAAGGGCTGCCCTGATGAACGCCTCTGGGTGAGCCATCATTTGGGCTCGTCTCTCCTCAGCAGCTCGATGTGGTTGAGGTCGGATCTCCTCGATGTGTTTGCGGTGGAGTCGTGGGGCCTGGCCTCTGGTAGCCCATGGGCGTCCTCGAGCCCGAGTTGCCTCAGCCTACTGAAGGGTCAGTCCCCTTGGTGGGTCTGGGAGTGGAAGGGGTGTAGCTCTCTGAAAACTGTAATTGCCTCCCCCCTCCGGGGGTGGTCTTTGTAGGTGGTTGCAGAAGTGTGTCTTTGTGCCTCTGTATCTCTAGCAAGTAGCGCCCCAGCTGTCTCTGATCTCGAGAGTGCATGATAGCTCAGAGGGTAGGCTGCTCTATGAATAGGGGCTCGTATTGGCCTCTGATATCCGCATAAGCTCTGCATGCGCAAACAAAATGCTCCTCACTCTCCACTTCCTCTTTGCATACTTTACACACACTCTCCTCCATGGGAATGTCATGAGCTCGCCCCACCTCGATCTCTAGTCTGTGTGATGACACTCTGAGCTGACCAATTGCCCCCCGTGAGCTGCGTGGCATGTGGTTGTCCATATAGCGTTGTCGCTGTAAGAACCGGTCCTCTAGTATGGTAAGAAACTGGTCTCTGTAGTGTGTCATCTTCCGTTGGAGGGGAAATGTGATCCAAGTCTGTCTGATATAGAGCTACCAGAGGTTCTGTCGGATCACTATGTTTCTCTCACTCGTGAGAGATGAAGCTGGGGAGAGTCGCGGCCGCACTGGGAAGGTGGCAAGTTTTCCAGGTCAAGGCCTTGTGCTCCGAACCATGCTTTGTCTTATCTAGCCTCTGATATTTGTATAGCTGACTCAAATGCTTGTCATGTGAGTCCGTCGTTTGGGAGCTCTCTCTCTCTCCGGATAAAGCAGACCGTCTAGAAGAGTGCCTCCACTACCATGGGGGGTGGCAAGCTCTGCCCTGTGATGTCCGATGGCACTGTGTGCGTACCTCGAAACAGGTGAGAAATCATATAGATACGTGGTCTCTCAATCCGTGCCCACTGGCTATCTGTTAATCCGGGTGCCTACAATGCTACTGCATACATCAGGGCTAGAGTGACTAATGTGTCGAATAGCCACCCCTTCGTGCGGGGCTCCTGAAAGTGTGCCTGATGGCATCTCCACTCTAGCATGGCCAATGCTGCATATCCTCTGCATATCCTCTGGTGAGTCTGTCAGTGGCGGCCTAAGCCATGGAGAAGGGCCCTTGTTTGCTGGTGAATGTGACTCCCAGGTAGATGTAGGAGATGACCACCTCGACTTGTCCTCTTGCTGCTGTAAATGTGGCTGCTCGTCGAGCTGTGGAAGATCATGATCTCTGTTTTCCCAAGATTCACTGTGAGTCTCCTGTTTGTACAAAACTCATCCAAAGCTCTCAGATGGCTCTGTAGACCCTCTGTGAGGATTCTAGGTACTAATCCTCTATTAAGTACTTAAACTCATGATTAAGACTTAAGAAACTGAACTGAACTCAAAGAAAGACTTAAGAAGACTCTGTGTTTGATTGATTGAAATGTGTGATACAAGGGTTCCTTTTAGAGGAATTGAATAGTCATCAATGAAGAGGCATGTTTCTTTGTGAAGAGACATGACTTTAGGCGAAAAGACATATCCTTTCGGCGAAGAGTTGCAACCATTGGGCGAAGAGTCGCACCCGTAGAGCAAAGGGGTGTGACCAGTCGTCGAAGGAGTGTGGCTTTTGGCGAAGAGACACGTCCTTTGGGCGAAGGGGTGTGACCATCCAAGCGCAGGGGTCCTCCTTGGCATGGCACTTCGCGTATCTGCAACTAGGAGTAGATGTATTGCTGTTAACATAGTCACAATCGTGACATTCTCTCCCATTTAAAATGAGAGCCCGTGTCAAAGAAATGACTTTTGATGTTGATAGAACTTTGGAAAAGCATTGAATCTTCGAAAATCTTCAGTCTTTGAGTTATCAGAAACCTTTGTCTTGAACCTTTGTTTCTTTCGAAACCTTTTTGCTTTGACTGCTAAATCCCATGTCATTACATTATTCAAAGACTTTTTAGAGGCATTTGGCATAATCGGGTTGACTGCAACAAGAGGTTTATCTTCAAAATCCTTCGTGTGATGTAAGATTTCTGGTTCAAAATCTTCCATTAACTGCGAAATATTTGGGGAAGAGGAAATCTTCTCAAGGTATTCTTCAGATGGGATAACTTCAACTTTAGTAATCTTTGGAGAGGATTTTGTCTTGAGACTGTAATCATCTTCCAATAATGAATCCCAAAATTCTTCAGAATCATCTTCAGGAACTGTAACTTCATGACTTGTAATTGGCATATCATCATCCAGTAAAGAATCAAAGAAAGCATAGTCGTCTTCAGACTCGGAATCTGCAACTATATCTTTATCTTTGTCTTCATCAATTGATTCATGAGAAGTTAATGAATTGAAAAATTCATCAATAATAATATCTGCATCTGCATCGGAAATCATATTCTCTTCATAATCCACTGTATCATGCTGTTTGCAATTGACTAGTACACGTGAGGCTTGAATCACTCTTTCCGCATGAGAAAGCCCGTGTAAAGTCAATTCACGTCCATCTTTGAACAAATTGATAGTATGTTCTCGAAAGCTAATTGCTGGATCATATTGGAATAACCAATGCTGACCAAGAATCATGTCGTAATAAGATAAAGGCATGACTTCAAAATCCAGTTGATCTGCATAAGTTTGAATCTCGAACTGCAACTGTCGAACTGTCTGATCACAAGTTAAAATTGATCCATCTGCTAATTCCACATCATATAAGTGAGATGTCTTCTGAGTTGGTAAGCCAAGCTGTTGAAATATCTGAGTGCTGACGAAATTATTCGAGCATCCGTTGTCCACCAAAATATTGATGGAGCGACCATTGAGTAGTCCAAGAAGGCTCAAAACTTGCTTTGAAAGAGGCTCCAAAACTGAAGAATTGCACTGAGCATGCTTCATAAGAATACTCGTATCCTCTGAGACACGAATCGTATTGACCACAGATTTTCCTTTATTCTTAGCAGATTCTGGTTGTTCAAGATTCGATGATGTTTCCGCGTTGGAATTTCTTTTCGAATTAGACGGATTTGGTCTCTTTAGACATTGATACAATCTATGGTCACCACTGCAAATTGTACGTAATCCTTCCTTCTTTGAAGTTGAATATGCATTTGACGAAGAGCCTTGCTGAGTATTGGAATGCTGATCTTGAGAAAAATCACGTCCATTACCACGATCAAGTGGAGGAACATGTGAAGAAGATCTGCTTTCAGATTGTCAATCTTGAGAATAGAACCTTGAAGTTGAATAAGGTTGTGTTGCTTGCTTTCTGAACTGAGACTGATGTTGCTGACTTTGGCTATAGTTGTCTCTGCGATCGCGCTGTGAAAAGCGAGCGCTATTTGAAGATCTGTTACCAGGGAGAAAATTTCGTGTAGGGCGTCGATTATCGCCAAGACGCTCCACATAGGAAATTGCCGCATCCAAAGTGGTAGGGTTGTATTTATGCACATCATCCTTCAGGTTGGGTTCAAGTCTGTCGATAAAGCTGTGAAGTTTATCAGAGGGACTAAGGGTCTCTATCTCCAGAGTTAGCCTTTGGAACTCTGTGATGTACGCGGCCAAGGAACTTGTCTGGCTCAGGCGGCGAAGAGAGGACCGGGCATGAAAATCCGCATTGGCAGGTTCGAACCCCTTGCGAATAGCACGCGGGAATTTATCCCAAGAAGGTGTGTTTTTACCATTTGCAACCCGTCGTTGCCACCAAAGAAATGTTGTGTCCTTGAGTAGAGAACTAGCAAGTGCAGCTTTTTTACTCTCGACCAAGTCTGTGTTCGATAAGTAAATCTCCATTTTGAAAAGCCATTGGTCCAGCACGCACTTGTTGCGGCGACCAGTGTATGGTTCCGGCAATTTAACATCAAGCTTCTTCTTCTGTGCAGCATTAAACATTTTATAAAGTAATTGAAGTTCGCGATTGTCTACCTCTTCAGTTGGATCTGGTTCGTTCGGTTCATCCACTGAAGCTTCGGAAGAAGGTGTTGAAGATGCTGCATTAGTAGTTCGAGAAACAGTAGGTCGACTTCGAGAAGCGTTTTCCGTGTGCATCTCATCCAAGCGAGTGTGAAGTGATGCGAGGCTTATGGAAAGTGTGGTCATCTGCTCCTTGATAAGAGTAAGGGCATTGTCAGATTGACCACCTCCATCTTGAGAATTCGGCATGAGGGAATTCTCAAACAGGTGTAAGTTCTGGGTCGGGAACAGGTTCTGGAACGGGTGCTCCGTGAGTGGAAAATCTCTATGAAATAAGTTCGTGCTTGGGAGTCGGGGAATCGGGAATAATTATCACTTCCGGTTCTAAGTAGGGAAATTCACCCGCAAAATTTCATCGGGAAAAATCTGCGTAGTGGTTCGCGTCGGCCATGTGTGCGAAATATCTTGCGCAGTAGGTGCACACAGAGCAGAGCAAGGGAGAGGCAGCGTAATTTTTTTTTGTTTATTTTTATAAAGGTAAGTTTACGTGAAGAGGCTTTCACATGGGAGTTTTTTTTAAATATGGGTGTTTTCACATGGGGTTTTAAAAAATTTGGGTTTTTTTTTTGATCAAGTGAGTGAGTTCACATGGGCTTTTAAAAGAATTGGGGCAGTCCAGCCAAGTGTGACCGGCCATTAAAACAAAACCCTTTGGCTGATTTTAATAAAGTCTGGCGCTGTGAGTAGTAGCGTAAAAACTCCATCGTAGAATTGTTTTGACGAAGGGGCAGCCCAGTGAGCAGCGTTTCAGAATTTCAGCAAAGCGTTAAGTGAAACGGCAGCTAGCGCAAATATAGCCCAGCGTTTCAGATTTTGCAGTCCAGCGTGGGATTTATTTCTTGCAGCAGATCACGTAACAGCAGCCAGCCATGGGAATTGCTAGCGCCAGGGGTTTTGTGAGGATGGTACCATGAAGGGGCGCGATTTGGGGGAAGGGGTGCTGCCTCAGTGAAGGGGTGCCTTCCTTGGTGCCCTCTCGCGAAGAGGGGTTATCCTTTCACATGAAGAGGGGCTAACACACGGGTGCGAAGGAGTGCAATCCGATGAAGGGGTACGCAGGGTTCTCCGGGTACGCCACGTACACACATTTGTGTTCTGTCTTTATTTATGTAATTGGAACAGAAACAAAGTTAAGTTACCTCATACGCGTAGTAGAAGTACACCATCTTTCCTTTGCGGCCATACAACACACGAGGTGAGTGTCGCGGGTAGGGTCGGCAACGGCGAGGCTAGGTAGACGCCAAGTCCAAAGGCCCGGGAATTTTTTTTGCTCTGATACCACTGTGAGGATTCTAGGTACTAATCCTCTATTAAGTACTTAAACTCATGATTAAGACTTAAGAAACTGAACTGAACTCAAAGAAAGACTTAAGAAGACTCTGTGTTTGATTGATTGAAATGTGTGATACAAGGGTTCCTTTTATAGGAATTAAATAGTCATCAGTGAAGAGGCATGTCTCTTTGTGAAGAGACATGACTTTAGGCGAAAAGACACATCCTTTTGGCGAAGAGCTGCAACCATTGGGCGAAGAGTCGCACCCGTAGAGCAAAGGGGTGTGACCAATCGTCGAAGGAGTGTGGCTTTTGGTGAAGAGACACGTCCTTTGGGCGAAGGGGTGTGACCGTCCAACCGCAGGGGTCCTCCTTGGCATGGCACTTCGCGTATCTGCAAGCAGGAGTAGATGTATTGCTGTTAACATAGTCACAATCGTGACACCCTCTGGTGACTCTGAAATCAGTACAATGTCATCCACCGGCGATCTTGTCAATGTAGAGTCCGAAGAGGGTTGGGGAGAGGGGGCATCCTTGCTTACCGATGGTGCTAGCAATAGACTCTGACATACCGCCTGGGCAGCGAACTCTCCCCGTCACTCTCTTGTAGAGAGCATAGATGGCCCATATCATCTCTGAGGGTATCCCCAAACTCTGGAGTCGTCGAAAGAGCCTCTCTCGTGGGACGGTGTTAAACGCTTTGCGGAAATCTTTAAAACAGTAGTAGAGCCTCTTCTTCCGCACGTTTGCCCCATCAATGAGGCAACGTAGAACGAAGATGTGGTCGATAGTAGAGAAGGTCCGCTTGAACCCGTCCCCCTGAACCCTGCCTGGTCAGGAGCCCGTAGGCCCTCAGCCTCCCCGTAAGAACTAAGCTCAACCTCAAGAACTGACTGCCCCATATAGTTTGGCCATTTTATGGCCGATCATGATAGTCCTGTAATTTCTTGGGTCCAAAGTGTCTCCAGACTTGTGGATCGGCACAATGGTGTGCCTGGTCCACTCCTCTGGGAAGCCCTCCCCTATAGCCTGGTTGAATGCATGTGCGATCAACGGGGTTATCGTGGCAGCTGCATAAATGAGGTACTCACTTTGTAATCCTGTATGGTTTGATGATCGGCGGTGCCTTCTTGACCATCTCCGTTGTGAAGGAGGAGGAGCTCGTCGGTCACTCATAGAGTTTCTCTGCGTAGTCGTGCCATACCTGTGGATCCTCAATGGGGGTAGCCGGTCGTGGCTCCTGGAGGGTGCGCCATACTGTGGCATTGTCCATTCTCATGAACAGGTGGTATAGTTCTAGCTCTTGTGCCTCCTCGGAAGCTCGCCGCTTTCAGCATGTGAGTGTCTTCATCTGGCGTTTGGCCTCTCGATCGGTGGTCTCTCCAAGAGTCCGCTGTGCTCGCAGCCGGCGGTAGAGGTCTCTACACTCATCATCATACCAGCGATTCTGTGGCATGGTCCCTAGGGGGGGTGTGTGGCCTGTATGGGTGGTGTGCGGGAAAGAGCTGGTGGCTGATGTCTGAATAACAGTTGTGATGTGGGAGGCAAGCATAGGTAGTGGTGTAGAGGGGTGGAGCAGGAGTCGTCCCTTCTCGACTTCTACCGAGTATAAGGGGGCTAGCTCATGTGTGAAATGGATCGTGGGGTCTGGGGTGCGTGTCATGGGTGTGTGAGGTGTAGCGTTGTTTGTGAAGGAGAGTGCAAGCTAGGTGTGGTCGGCTCCAGTCGGTATGGGTGGGATGGTGAAGGAGCTAACTAGTTGGGTGGCCTCTCTGGGTCCCATGATGTAATCCACGGTACCCTACCCCCCCCCTCCCCCCTCCTCCCCTCCCCGGCCACAACTCCATGTGGTATGCATGTCAGTCCTCCTGAAGTAGGCGATTGTGCCATCCTGTTATAAATAACAAGGCGGTGCTGAGAGCCTAATTTGAGAGAGAGAGAGAGAGAGAGAGAGAGAGAGAGAGAGAGAGAGAGAGAGAGAGAGAACAATGGTTGAGAATGCTTTGGGAAAGATAAGCACATATGAATAGGATTAAGTCATTGATTCGCATCAGCAGATTTGTCTGGTTGTCTATATATTGATAATGAAGTGACCATGTCTGCTAGTTTTCTTACATCAGTTATGTGTATATGTTCTAAATTGTGTAAAGTTGGTTGCAGGGAGGAATACGCCTGTGCATGCATCATTCACATCATGTTTGGCGATGATGAGCTAGAATGTGCTTGTTTAGCAATGGCCTACTCAGTGGATGTGGAGTTTGGACAGTGGGTGCAAGAACGGCGTTAGGAAGGCTTACGTAAGTTTTACAAAAATAACATGTATGGTATATTAACTGTCTGCTTTGCAATATCTTTGTGAACTTTTCCAGTTCTTTTTTTGTGAATGTAGGGATGCTTTATTCTGGCACTTAATTGGGCGCTGAGTGTCATGCTTTTTGCAGTTTAAAAACTGTCTTGGTTCCAGTTGTACGATCTATTTTCACCACAAATCGAAGTTTAAACTCCCACGACCCCACTCCTTCATTGCAAGGTTAGATTCCCTTACTCTTATTTGAGCATAATTAACGTGGTCTTTTCAAGGTTAGTGGACCCTGCCTTAGCTGTTAAGAAAGCTTATTAGGTGTCACTTCCAAGAGGTTGTACAACAGGGTCAATAATAATTCTTTAGCACTTACTGTATGGACTTTCTTTATTTTAGTGAAGAAGAGAGTCAATATGCTACCTTTTTGGAAACATGGCAATCCCTCAGAAAGGGGCCTCCGGAACATCCAGTTTAAAGAAATGAGTTGGGGTTGGCACGTGAAAGATGTTTGCTGATATCCTCCTGCTGCCAAATCCTGGCAGCTTTGGATCGTTGTTCGATCAGTAGGTCTGCATTATACATGGCATTTTTCTCAATGAAAGCAACATTGCCTACAATGTCTTTTAGGGGACTCAATATGGGTACTGTGGTGGTCTCCTTGCTTGTCTATGTCCTCCTCCTCCTCCTCCTCCTCCTCGTCTGTGCGCTCTTTTTGTACATATCATTTCTCAAGCTCTGATAGATCTGAGAGTAAGAGTCATCCTCTCATTGCAGGCCTCCAAGCTTTTGCACCTCTATTATTAATCTTGAAATCAGCACATGTACATGTTCTTGGTCAAGAAATCAGGACCTGCTGATTCCTCTCTTACTGATTCCATCTGCTGATTTTCTCTCTCGTATTCTCTAAAACGGCGATGGCTGATTTTCTTCTCTCTAGGTGCAATTCTGAAAGAAATTGCTGCTATCTGCTGTTCATTGCTTTCTTATCTAGGCGCCCCATTGGGGACATAGTAAATCAGGGCCAGAGGTCACATGTCAAGTGCTTGTGTGTGCACATGTGAGGAGGTAGCACTTTATTGCTGTGGCTGAGGCTTAGAACCTGCTGTTTCAATGATTGTCAGCTCTTGTATTTGGTGAATAACATAAGAATTACCTGCAGATGCACATGTTGGGTTAGGATGGATTAGTGAGAGTAAGCATTCTGTTAGAGTATTATCCCCTGCTGCTCCACTATTTTTGGCATTCTTGTATGGCTAGTGGTTGTCCAGTAGTGTTATTTTGAAACCCGTTTCATACGCATTTGAAACTTACGAAACATATCGAAATGTTTCTTACGTATGAAACTGGTATCTTATCATGCTTACCTAAAGTTTGTGAAATCAACCTTCCTTATCAACATAAAAAATTATGCATTTTTGGTTTCGTAATATTCTTTTGTAGCAAACTCCATGCACATATAATTATTTACTAAAATTATGCTTTGTCTTTATGTCCGGCATTTGGTGGCTCAGTGGATGAGAGCTTAGACATCTTTGTTCGTCTATGAACTAGATTCGTATAGTGACCAAATAAGTGTTTTTATGGTTCACAGGTGTACCTTTGGAAAACAACAGTCATTTGAAGGGAACACAGGTGCCCTGTGCTCATGGTGATGATGTTGCTGTAAAACAAAGCACATTAATTGTCTTACTTTGCAAGAAAGGCAAACTGGAGGAAGCCTTAACGCTTTACAATCAAATGAGGTATAAGGAGATCTTGGCTTCTGTTGAGGCACATGAAGCACTTGTGAGTGGTCTTGCAAGGTTAGGTCAAATAGAAATTGCCTGTAAGATCTTTACGGCACTGAAAGGCATGTGTGGCATGTATACAAAAATGATGTATGGAACTCTGATTATAGGCCTTAGCAAGGCAGGTCACAGTGTGGAGGCCAGGAAATTTTGGAATGAAGCAACAGAGAGAGGCTTGCTTCTCACGAAGACTGTTTTTACGGCTCTCATAGAAGGCCTTGTGAAGATTGGGGATCACATGGAGGCTTATATTCTCTACATGGATTACAAAAACAGTGGCAGAACGCCTGATGCAGCAGTACTTGATCTTCTTATTGCTCCATTGGCTCTCAATGGTGAAGTTGATGAAGCATACCAACTTCTTCAAGAACTCACTACAGTTGCTTGTGTAAGGATCCCAAATCTTTTCAATTTTGTTATCAAAGGTTTTGCCAACGAAGGAAGGTTGGCAGAAGCTGTCAAAGTTTTTGAGGAGATGCCTGTTATTACAGGAGTTCGGCCGTGTATTAGAAGTTACAATTATCTCTTGGAGGCTGCTGGCAGGTGTGGAGACCTTACCAAAGCTTTGGAGGTGTATAAGGAATTAAAGAGACACGGTCCAACTCCCAATGTTGTAACTTACAATCTTCTGATTAAATACTTGGGCAGGGCAAACCGAGCAGATGAAGCTAATGAACTGTGGATGGAAATGAGGGTGCAAGGCATACAACCTTTGGTTATCACGTACAATACCATTTTAAATGTCTTACACAGATTAAACTGCATAGATAGGATCTTTGCAATTACAGATCAAATGTTTGCAGATGGGCTTTGTCCCAATGTTTATACCTTTGTCGTACTTCTAGATGGTCTTGGAAAGGCTAAGAGATTGGACTCTGTAAAATTTCTTTTTGGTAAGGTCAAAAAGTTGCCTGCTCTGATTACAACTGCCACTTACACAGCAGTAATCACGGCATTCAGCAAGTATGGTGATGTAAATGAGGCCCTCTGTTACTTTGAGGAGATGAAAAGGATGGGCCTGCTACCTGATGTGAGGACTTATAATTCTTTGATCAATGGGCTCCAAAAGGCAGGCAGATTTGGAGATGCGTGGTGGCTGTATAAAGAAATGGATAGGACTGGATGCTCTCCAAATGCCATTGTGTACAGCACATTAATCTATGGATGCGGCAGGGCTGGAAATGCACAACTTGCAAAGTCTTTGATGCTGGAAATGGATGCAAGGGGTTTTGAGCCAGATTGGTTAACCTACAAATGTTTGCTTGCTGGTTATGCAGTGTCAGGTCGAACAGCACAAGCGTGTCAACTTTTTGAGCAGGTCCTGCAAGATGGCCAACACTTACATGCAGAGACTTTTAAGGTCATGCTGAAACATCTTGCAGGTGTAAACCGTGCACAGGAAGCTTTTCAATACCTGCAAAGAATGTTGGAGTTAGGTTTTGATCCAGATACATGGACTTACAAAAGTGTAAACGATGGCTTAAGAAAAGAAGGTTTTGGGGAGGATGCTGAGAAGGTGGACGAAATGCAGCTTCTTGCTCGCAAGGAATGCCCTTGAAAAGATACTGGTCCCATACCGAACCATGAAAAGACAGGGAGGAACATCACAAAGATCAGAGTACCGAATACTTTTCATGTAAGTGATTGTTCCTTAAATTGTGATTATGTCCGATGCTGAGTCCTCTACTTTTCAACTATCTGTCTTTGTTGTGCTATTGGTGGGACCATAGTACTTTTTCAGTCTGTGTCATCTGGTCAGTTTAAATACTCAAGAGGCTTTTAGTTTATAGACGGAAAAAGCTTAGTTGTCTCCTTGATGAGAATGAGTGACATTATACCTTCCGTGTTTGGAAATTTAATATGCAATGGGATGCTTGTTGTGTGTGTGTGTGTGTGTGTTTGAGAGAGAGAGAGAGAGAGAGAGAGAGAGAGAGAGAGAGAGAGAGAGAGAGAGAGAGAGAGAGAGAGAGAGAGAGAAATGAAATGAAATGTTATATTAACGTCTTCAAAAGGCCAAAGTGACCTATGAGACCAGAAAGTTACAATGCGGTGTATCTGATAGTAGAGATCCATCTTCATCTGCACTCTGGACGACGAGAGAGAGAGAGAGAGAGAGAGAGAGAGAGAGAGAGAGAGAGAGAGAGAGAGAGAGAGATCATGGCTGGTGTCTGTGACTGTGCTCTCGGCATGTACTCTTCATTGCTTTCTCTTCAAGAACAAGCTCAGCATGGTGGGGCCACTGTGGATCGTCCGTGGCATTGACCACATTGCTCCTCTCCCACTTTCGACTTGTTTGACATTGCACTTTTCGGATTTGGCCCACTTGGTACTGTTGCCTGTTCCTCCAACCGGATTTGTGGAAGTTACAACAGGCTTCGTCGTGTCAAGCAACTCTTCTGGTCTGCTTTGGCTGGCCTTTCTTTTGGTTTGCATAGGCTCTCTCTGGTGCTTTATCAGCTTCTTCTCGCCCATCCTCTTCATTGCTGGGCTCGATTCTTCTTAGTGCTCTGCGGTTTTGGATAGCTCTCGTGTAACGTGCACATCTAACCCTATGTGCATGTGAAGAAGCTACTTCAGGTCCAGGATTCATGTCAGCTTAGGAAGTGTTCTGGCAGCTTTGTGAGCCTGTGCGCAGGCCGTGCATGTCCAGGCACTTAGAGTAGTTGCATATCCTCTGGTTGCACACAGCATGATCATCAACATTACAGTCAGTAGCCATCATGAGCATTTTACAGCGCACAAAACCCATTTTTCACTTATTATTAACTTACATTGTACAGTGGACCTTCTCAGCAAGACCGACAGGATCACCTAGCATTTTCCAGCCATCAAGACCTCTGGCATTTTTCACTAGTAGATCAGCCCTGGCGTCAGTAGATCATAGAACCAGCATGGCATTTTTGCAAGTTGCAGATCATTCTAGCGTTTTGCAAATTCTCGGCGACAGAATCAGCCCTAGCATCAGTGTTTTCTATTTTCAGCACTTAGACTCAGCAATAGCAGCCCTAAACCTCGCAGATCTCACCTCCCTACAGTATATCCTCGCCACACGGTCAAATCAGCGAGCGTTTCAGTTTCAGCCCGCTATTCGCAGATTTCAGCATCTGCATTTTCAGCGCATCGTCGTTGCGTTGTCGCCATCGCCATCCTCGTCGACACAGTGTCAGAATTTAGTAGTTAGCAGATTTGCAGAATTCAGCCCCTAGCGTTTTTAGATTTCAGCCCGTCTCGTCGTCGTCATCTGTAATGGAAATGGCCTATGAACTTAGAGAATAGCGGAATTAAGAGAATTAGAGTGAGCAACTTTGAGAGCATAGATGGTGGACTTAATTGGTAGTAGCAACTTAATCATAACACTTAATTAACTAGGCATGAGCAATACCTTTGCAAGAGAGAGAGAGAGAGAGAGAGAGAGAGAGAGAGAGAGAGAGAGAGAGATTTTAGAGAATATGACAACAATTGAGGACCGGATTTATGTGGAGCCGGTCCCCCCTCCAAAAGGCATTTGTATTATAGATTCTCTCAGTAAGAGAGACTTGGTACAATACAATCTTTGTCTTCCTTGAGACCTCTTTGGCATTATGGAGATGGAAGCTTCATATACCAAGCTTTTGCATAATATCAACAATCAATCTTAGCTTGAAAACAATCAAGAACTCGTGAACATCATCAGTCTTTGTGTGCCCTAAATCATTTGAGTGCATGAATATGTATACTTTTATGCATCAACTTGTGCTTAAAGCAGCAATTAATCTACCTTGCAATACAATTAATCTACTTGCATTAAGTAACTAATCTACTTGCAATAAACCATTAGCCTTCTTGCAATAAGCATAACATGCACTTTGTAGAAAGCATTAACTATCCCAAGCCTCAGTCCCAAGACCTCAAACACCTTCGAAGGTGGAGAGAGCTAGGAGGGAATGAGGGTAGGGAAGAGGAAGAAGAAGTATTCCATAGGAGAAAGACATAATTCCTCACTTATCATCACTCTTCTTGCTTAGCATACATGATAGGATAGTAATGAAGATGGAGAAGATGGAAAGCTTAAGCATTGAAGCATAGCTCTTGGTTGGATTTGCATTCCATAGCCAAGAGTGTTGGTGTAGGCTCTCAACTTCTCAAGGAGCTTGGAGAAGGAGATGGAGCTCTTACACCTTGCCTAGCACACAATGAGAGTGTTTGTGAGTGTGTGTGGGTGAGTATACCCCCTAAGCAACCCCCTAGCTTGCTTGGGTCGACCCCCCCTTGTAGCTCATGCTTGAAGCTCATTGGACCCCTCCAGGCCTAGCCAATCATAAGCAGGAGGCATTACAAACAGCAAGGGTAGCCTTGAGACAAGTGTCCCTCCTTTCCCCTTTGAGAGAGAGGGCTAGATAAATGCAAAATCAATTAATTAAATCTCCTAAATAATCATTGGACCCCTTGGGTGGCCAACCAATAGGCTTCAGGCACACAATGAGGGCAACATGAGGAGGAACTTGACAAGTGTCTCTTTTGCTTTCTTTGTACCATGCATGCCTTGTGTGAGTGTGTGGGTGTTCTCTCTCATCCCCCCTCATGTAGGGTTCGCCCCCTCCTTGTAGGGATTGAATCTTTGACTTTTTGACACCTCAACCCCTCATGCATAGGCCCAGTTCCCACCACAAGCTTGGCCCTTAAGCACTTTAATCTTGGGCTGGGTTCTCACCTCAAGTGCAACCCTAACATCTCAAGCATGTCAAGCACCTCAAGCATCTCACTCATTAAACACCTCAAGCATCTCAAGCACCTCAATCATCAAGCACCTCAAGCACCTTAGTCATCAAGCATGACAAGCAGGACAAGCACCTCGAGCTGGGTCGGGTCCCCGCGCCTCAAGCTCAGCCCTAGCTTACCTAAGGTCAAAGGACTTTTACACATATTATTGGAGGTCTTCAATGAAGCTAACCCTAAGGTCTTATGCTCCATTGGTTAGCCTTGCTCTTTGACAGACCATCTCTATAACCGGCCTGTACAACGTAGAGGGCGGTACTATTTCAATTACCTGTTAACTTTAGACAGAGCACTAAGAAGGGAAGAGAACACAGTTGCGTCCAACGACTAGAATGCCACTGTGCACACGAGACCGACACCCTATAGGCCCCAAAGACTGGCGCCCCTTTCGGTATTTCTTTATTCAAATTAAGGTAGACGATCCGACCACTTCGCACAACCTTTCACAAAGCTGTCCAAACCTGGCGAGGGCTGAAAACGCAGGTTTTCGACCTGATTTTGGCAGCATAACGGCGCTAAAACCCCTGTAGGTCAAAAGCACCTGTCTAGGACGGATTCCCTCGCTATCTGGAAGCTTTCTGGTGAGCTGCCACAGAATTTCAACGGGTTGTAATTCCCTGTTTTTCACTGCCGGGTGCCCAAAAGCCTGTACACGCATCCCAAGGCTCTCATGAGGCTCCCCCGGTGTTCCCTTGCAGTTTAGGTGCGAAACCCTAAACCTGCAGAAAAACACAGCAGGCTGTAATTGGCTGTTTCGGATCGTTGTTAGTGGAGCGAACACAACTACGCATGTCCCAAGGGCTCCCGCACGCAATGGGACAGTTCCCCTGTGAATTGGACGAGTTTTCACGCGAGAAAACTCTCCAAACTCGCAATCTTTCGCGATGGAACTGTGCGTACCTGTGGGGGATTAGCAATTAGCTAATCTGATTCCTGTTCAGAAGGCTCTTGCCTTGGCAAACGCGCATAAACCCCCAGAACTGTACATGTTCATCTGAATAGCCCATCTAGTGGGGCATTACCATATGTGCCAAAGGGGAGAGAGAGATGTACGAGAGCAAGTCATCGCGCTACATGAGACAAAGAAGAAGGCAAGCTTTCCATTAAAGCTGTAGACCTGCACCCACTACTCACACACACACTGTAGCTCACTTATGATAAATAATCAGCCTCCTCTCTCAAATTGGGCACCCCCTCTTGTTGATGGAAGTGGAAAACTGCACCAGGAGGCGCCATGTGTCCAGTTTGCCCCTATTGAGTTAATTCTCTAGTTCCCACTGACTTATAAAGTTGTAAGTGACTTTCCTAGTGGCGCCAGATTTCATTTGGCGCACACAAGCTTCCATACTCATTAGAATTCAGTGCTAACTGGCCCGACCAGTCCCAGACCGACCGACCCAGACTCCCGCTGTGAGAAACCTATTCGGCCGCAGCCGTTTCACACTGGCCATGCAATGTCTACTTGCACCTTTTCAAGGGTTTCGGGGAAAACAAGTAAAAATAAAATAAATAGAAATATCTAGTACTTATTTACGGAAGGCAACAGGAAAAATACACCTCCTTGTGACACACCCCACCCTTGAAATACTGCAAGCGACCTCGCTTGCATGCCAATAATACATGCGGTATCTCCTGATATCACATATGTTCTATGATGGGTGTGAGGTCCCTGCCCCTTTTTGAGAGGAGCGGAGTACCTTTGATAGGTCTCCAATCCTGAAAAAGAAAAACCAACGGACATTGCCTTAGCTACTACGTAGCCACGGGCATGAACCGTTAGTGAAGGATTGGTCCTATCTCGCTATGGCGGAGCGTGACCACCATAACCCTATCTAAAAACTATCTATAATCAATTATACCTAAAAGTATAAATCTTAGAGTGACCAACCTGTGCGCTTTTTTCCCCATGTTTCAGAAGCACAGCCGCCAAGGTTTGTCTCTTTTAAGATTTTTGACTTGAAGAAAAACAATTTCTAGCGTTGGAAAGTTACTCGACTCATCGGGTCCACCTGTCCATAGAATGATACCGTCGGGGTATCATTCTCCCACTTTCCACACCACACTCACCCTTCTTTTGTTATCTAATTACTACCACACTGTTTAAACATACATGTTCCTTTTCTTTATTTATGATACTGGTTCGTTAAAACAGCCCTTCAAACAGTATTACAAACAATAGTTAAACAAAAAGTCGTCCAATTTTAAACCAACAACCCTTGGATTAGGTTTACTCAAGAATCTCTACTGGCGCTATTATGTCCGATCGGTATATACATTATTTATAAAAACCCTTGTCCTCATGAGCGTCCCATACCGCTCGACAAGTACTCGTTGTGCTAATCTGGACGTACTCCCGCCACAGCAACAACGGTGCCAATTTGAGCGTCATCCTCACGCCACGGCAAAACAAAACTGCAGTATCCAGCTGGGCTAATCTGGGTGTACTCCCACTACAGCATTAGCGGTGCCATCCTGGGCGTCATCTCACGCCTCGGCAACTGCCACATAATACCAGCGCTAATAAGTAGAGAGGCTTGAGAGAAACCATACCGAAGGTTTTGGACAAACATTCTTTCCGATAGCAACCAGTTTAACCAGACAATCTTTCCTACTTGTCAAACATATGTTGAGTTTCTTGGGGTTAAGTCTCGTGGTTTCGGTCCGTGTTTTCTTTTTATAAGGTAAATAATATATTCCTATGGTCTCGCATATGCAATGATGCATAACTTGAAACTGCAATACTAACCTGTACCATAGCTCCGATTGGTCCGATTGGTGGAGACATAGCATGTTCCGCAGGGGTTCCACGGTTACTTGTACCAGCTTCATGATCATTAGCGCCTTGGGTTCGAGCACGCTTTGGAGCCATTTTTTTGTACTGCACTTATATTATACACTTAGAACTTTAAATTGGTCAATTTCCCTAATAATCTCCTTGTTTCCAAAGAGAGTCTGTAATTTGAACCCTCGCCAACTCGGATTCACACTTATTGTTGTTGTTCTACATCTAATTTCTATACATCAAATATTTGCTAATCGTAGTTAATAAAAAATTAAGTGTGTAAACTATGAGTGAAAGTTTAGGAATGCATTACTTTTATGCTTCACATTTTTAATCCAATTCTAACTTCAATTTCTATACTTCAACTAAATGAATTTTTAGTATTATTCAAAATTTTACTTAATTTAATTGACAATAAAATTGTTGAATGAGAATTTCGTCATGTATAATAAGAATATGATGAGTTCTCTTATGTATTAACTTTCAATTAACGATGCATAAGTTAATAGTGAAGATGTGCTAACTAGAGAGAGTAAGTATACTTAGAGAGATTAAAGTAAGAGAAAAGATATACACACATCTTTTCTAAAGTTAATTGAATTTTACTAATCCATTAGAAAAGAGAACACACACACATCCTTTTCTAAGAGAAAACATACACACATCTTTTCTAAAGTTAATTGAATCTTACTAATCCATTAGAAAGATTAGAGTAAAAGAGCACACACACACACATCCTTTTCTAAAGCTAATTGAATCTCACCAATCTATTAGAGAGATTAGAGTAAGAGATAGCATACATACACACATATCCTTTTTAAAACTAATTGAATCTTACTAATCTAGTAGAGAGATTAGAGTAAGAGATAAACACACACACATAACTAATTGAATCTTACTAATCTATTAGAGAGATTAGAGTAAGAGATAGCATACACACATAGCTAATTGAATCTTACTAATCTATTAGAGAGATTAGAGTAAGAGATAGCACACACACACATAGCTAATTGAATCTTACTAATCTATTAGAGAGATTAGAGTAAGAGATAGCGCACACACACATAGCTAATTGATTCTTACTAATCTATTAGAGAGATTAAAGTAAGAGATAGCACATACACACACATAGCTAATTGAATCTTACTAATCTATTAGAGAGATTAGAGTAAGAGATAGGACACACACACACATAGATAATTGAATCTTACTAATCTATTAGAGAGATTAGAGTAAGAGATAGCACACATACATCATTCCTAAAGTTAATTGAATGCTTGATTAATACGCACCTTATTAGTCCACTAGGGTTTTAGCTCTCTTAGTGGTTTGTGGACGTCTTCTCTCTAAGAGAAGTGACAGCACTTCGTAAGCACTATAGAGGCAATCTCTATGTCTAAAGTGTGAGCATGGATGCTCTATTTATAGCAGAAAAGAAAACGTCCAACATTTTTTTAAACTTTTTTTTTAAATAATAATTTTTTTTTTCCAAAAATCGTACCCGCGTTTTTGGTACCCATCAGCTTGACCACTTTGTCATTATCATCAAAAGATAAGGTCACACAGGCCTCCTCATTATGATTAGTCAAGACTAGCCTCTCCTTTTCATGTGACAGTGTGTTCCACTTTGTCCCCTCCTATGTGAGTCCAGGTGAGTCCATGTGCCTTCATTTGTCATTCCTGTGTATTCTTTTGTCTTTATAATTATTTTATTTATTTCCTTAATGATAATTTACTTTACATTTTTAAGTTAAACTTTACAGTGTTATATTAACTTTACAGTAGTAAAAGAAAATTCTACAATCAGTAACTACGTCTTGCAATAAGTTAGTTATTGATTCATATAGCTAAACATGTCAGAATTTTGTAGCGTAAATTTTAAATTTTAGGTTTTCTCAACCTACGATTCATAATATGAACTCGAATATCTTAAATAATGAGTGAAGGTTAAAGAAAATTCAACTGCGTAATAGAACTTCTGTGAAATTCGAAAGTAGAGACCTTACAATGGGAATCCAAGATATACATGCTTTCGGAAATGTAGCGTTGGACGATTAAACAATCTCACCAACCTGGCTACGACACATATATCAAGCATAGAAGTCTTCTAGTGTACTCTCAAGCACAAACTTCTCTAGCTAAATTTTGTATGGAAAGAGTAGATACAATTGCTTAACCACTCTCTTGAGCATCATGAACCATGCTCTTGCCTTGCTCCAAAAAGTCTACATCAAGTCACTGTGGGTTCCATCTGAAAGGCTTCAAGATACAATTGCAATAGCTGAGGTGAATCAACCAATTCAGACTCTTCCATCCATTTGGCATCCAACGATGGATAGTTCTTGAACTTCACCAAATAGCGTCTTGCAACCTTTCCTCTAACCTTTCTTTCTTTATGTGCCAATATCTGTTCAGGAACAAGGATTTCATCCAATTCTTCCACTTTGGGTTGTTCCTCATCAAGCATATTCTCTGGCACATCACCAACAAAGGGTCTTAGAAGGCTGACATGAAAAGCATTATGTATTTTCCAGCCTTCTTGTAGCTTTAACCTGTAAGCTACATCGCTGATCTTTTCTGAAATCTGAAAAGGACCATAATATCGCATACTGAGCTTAGGAAACAAGCGTTCCTTGCCTTTCCTTTTCCTTAACCTGGCCTTTTCAAAGCGCAAAAGCACCCAATCACCAAGTGAAAATACAAGTTCACGACGGTGACGATCAACAACTTTCTTTTGCTTAGCCTGAGTCTTCTCAAGAGCAATCTTTATCTTCATGTATGTTTCATCCATATCTTGCACATACTTGTCTGCCTCAAAAATCTTGTCCTTAGTCTGCAAAATGGGCGGGACTTTCTTTCCTCCTTCCACTATCTCAAATGGTGCCTTACCTGTTGACGTATGCACAGTGTTATTGTAAGCATATTCAACCAATGGAAGATCGTGTTCCCAAGTTGCCTTGTGCTCTGACACATAACATTTGAACAGGTCCAGAACAGCAGAATTTGCCTCTTCTGACTGTCCATCAGTTTGCGGATGAAACGAAGAAGAGAACTTTAGCGTAGTGCCCATGTTCTCAAACAATGCCTTCCAGAAAAGACTCGTCATACGTGGATCCCTGTCACTGACAATTGACTGAGGCATCCCGTGATATTTAAAGATATTGCTCATGAATATCTTGACCATGTGTTCTGGCTTTATCTTCTTCCTCACAGGAATGAAATGGGCCTGCTTACTGAACCTACAAATAATAGTCCAAATCCCATCATTGCCTGTTTGCGTCCTTGGAAGATCAAAGATAAAGTCCATTGCTATGCTTTCCCATGGCCTATCTGGGATCAGCAATGGCTGCAACAATCCCGGTTGCTTTTGTCTGTCAAATTTGACTTTTTGGCATACTAAGCATGATCTCACAAATGTGTCAACATCTTGACGTAAAGTTGGCCAATAGAAGAATGCCTCAACCCCTTTCACTGTCGCATCAATTCCACGATGCCCAGCATAAGGTGGAGCATGACTTTCCATCAAAATCTTTGGCCGTAACTGTTTAGTAACGCATAACTTTTCATGCATCATGAGAAAGTCATTCTTAAGCATATAGTGCTCATGATGTTGCCCATCAACAAGTTGGTCATAGATCCTTGCAAAATCTGAATCTTCAGCATATTGTGTCTTCATTTCATCTAGTTCACAATGGTACGGAATTGACATTATTGAAATTTGGGGCTTTCGTGACAACGCATCAGCCACCACGTTCTTTTTCCTTTGCACATGCACAATCTGAAAATGGAACATTGACAAGATGTTTGCCCATCGCATGTGCTTCTCAGACAACTTCGTCTGTGTGAGAAAATATCGCAAGGTTTGATGATCCGTTTGGACAACAAAATCAGCCCCTAGCAGATAGTGTTTCCAACTAGTGAGAGCATGAATTATTGCCAACAATTCTTTCTCATAGACTTGCAAGTTCCTTTCAGTCTTCAAAAGAATTCTGCTCTCATATGCGACTACTTGGCCATTCTGCATTAGAACTGCACCAAGACTATAGCCACACGCATCACACTGAACCACAAAAGGTTTTGAAAGATCTGGCAAAATGATTACCGGATCTGAAGTCAGCTTCTCTTTAAAGTGTTTGAACGCTAAAATTTCCTTGGCTGTCCACTTGAAAGTAACTCCTTTTCCTTGTAGTGCATGGAGTGGAGAAGCAATCTCAGTAAAATTTCGGATGAACCTCCTGTAGTAGGAACATAAGCCTAGAAAGCTTCGAATGTCATGTACGGACTTCAAGTCTGGCCATGACCTAATTGCTTCCACTTTAGCGGGATCCATGCGTACCCCATCCTTTGAAACAATGTGCCCAAGGAAGTGAATCTCTTGCAAAAAGAATTCACTCTTCTTCGCATTAATGAGTAGCCTGTTCTTACGTAACTCATTGAAAACTGCAGTCAAGTGATCCCTATGCTCCTCTTCAGACTTCGAATAGACAATCATGTCATCAAAGAAGGTACCCACGAAGTTTCTATGTGGTCTAAAAATTCTGTCTATCATTCTATTAAACGTGGCCGGAGCATTTGTGAGACCAAACGGCATAACAAGAAACTCATAGAGACCAAATGTTGTCCTGCACGCAGTCTTATGGACATCTTCTGGCCTAATGCGTATCTGATGGTACCCACTCTTTAGGTCTATTCTTGTAAACAATGACGCTCCCTCAAGCCGATCAAGAATGTCATCTATCCTCGGTATGGGGAACCTGTTCTTGATAGTATTCTTATTCAAGGCGCGATAGTCAATGCACATGCGCCATGAACCATCCTTCTTCTGCACTAAGAGTACAAGCGAACAAAAAGGGGATGAACTGGGCTGAATCAGCCTCTTCTCTAAAAGGTCGTTGACCTGACTCATAATCTCTTTCTGTTGGGCTGCACTAACCCTGTATGGTGGTCTATTCGGTGGACTAGAACCTGGCACAAGATCTATAGTATGATCCTCAGGTCTCTCAGGAGGTAACTCCCCTGGCCAAGAGTCCGAAAAACAATCACTGAAACCACTCCAAAAAGTTGACCTGTCTTTATCTAAGGTAGACAAATTAGATACAACTTGAGATACTTCTTTTGCAAAGATCAAGTACGCAGAAAGATGATTCTTTATTACAGATGAAATAGCAGAAGCAAAAACAACTGGAACAGACTCGCCTTTAAGCTTTACATCAAGGACATGAGTCTTTCCTCTATGTACAAGGGTAATCTTTTTGTTGTAAGTATCCACGGTAGCATGCAACCTGTAACACCATGGGATGCCCAGTAACACATCACAGCCCTCAAGTGGCATAATATGAAATTCTTCCGCATCCACATAGCTCTGAATGTGCAGACGAAGCTTTCCCAAAATGGGAGTAACGGGCTCTGAATGACCTGGGCATGCCAAAGCTGCTTCCCCTGTCATACCCATCTCCTCTGCACGAATGCCCAACTTTGATGCCAATTCTGGTGATATGAAATTTGCACGGGCTCCTAGATCAAAGAAACCAGCACTGTCTGGTCTCTAACTTTGCCCCAAGCTCTGCACAGCTCCGTGGCATCTGTGTTTGGCTGGTCTCCAACCAAATCTGGAACAAGTCCTGCACTTGGCTTTGGATTCTTCCCTTTATGGTCTGACTTGTCATCCTTATCCTGTGACTTCTTCTGTGGGCATTCATTTGCAAAATGTCCTTCGTGTTCTCAAATGTAGCATTTCTTGGCCTCCCTAAGAGCTTTCCGTTCTTCAAAAGTTTTGCCAGAAAAATGCCTCTTTTGTCCTTGTCCTCGTCCCGAAGAAGACTTAGACTGCTTCTTGGACGTATCACCTTCTTCAGTGGAGGGCTTCTTTGTGGGAGGCTCAGAAGGCTTTGCTGCAACATTGCCCTTGGCTGAAAACTGTTTGCCCTGGGACCCTTTCTTGTGGCTATCAAATCCATCGGAATCTCCCTTTGACAAATTGCTGGCCACTCTTGCATTCTCTATCAACTGAAACATATTCATGACTGTAGTCTTTGTGCAATAGTCCCTGATTTTCTTGGGCAATCCGCAACAGTACTTCTCAATTTGTTATGACAATGGCACAAAAATGTAAGAGGTGATTGGCAACAGCGCGGCCCAAAACTTTTTATTGTACTCTTCCAAGTTCGCACACTGTTTAGCTTTCAACTCGTGCCATTCTGTCATCACATCCACTTCAAAAGTGTTTGTCAACCATGCAGGCGCAAAAAGCTGTTTGAATTGGACCCACGTTGTTGGGGCTTGACCCTGGTTCAACAATGCGGTCCACCATTGAAGCGCATTCCCTTTCAAGAAAGTGGCAGCCTTGCGTATCTTTGAAGATTCCGTGAAGTTTCCTCCAGCATAAGCTGCATCGAGCTGTTGTATGAAGGTCAAAGCCTTCAATTGGTCCTTAGTTCCTCTAAAAGTTTCAAACTTCACTCCCTGTCCACCTTCCTTTAATCCTTAAGTTGACTCAAAGGAGCCACATTATCATAAACAGGTGCCTGTAACAGTGGTGCTCCATGATCGTTCATTCCAACACTCACATCAACTGTTTTACCTGTCATATCTGCATTTTGTACGTATGGCTGCGAAAAACCAGCCATACCAAATTGTGTTCCAGGCACTCGAAACTGGCCGCAGGCACCCTGAAAACCTGGTTGGACACCCATGTTCACGTACATAGGGTTACCCATGCCTGTTTGCATTGTCCCGAACACATTCCCTGGCATATAACTTGTGGAAGGTCCAGCCATAGCTTGAAACATTGAACCACCTCCAAAATAACCAGGATAAGTATTAGGTAATGGAATGGTCTGATGCATAGCGTGTTCATTACTCCCTTGACCATTCACAAACGGTTCTTGTCCAGCTAAAGCAAGTTGCTTTGGATCATTGGACACCGCTAGTTGCTCAACCACATGGGCTTTCCCTCGAGCATCATGAGTCCTCTGTGCATTGGAAATCTCCTTTTCGTGCAACGGCTCAGTCGTGCCCTGTGTAGGAGGCTGAAAAGCCTGTGTCAGAGCCTATAAGAACTCCTGCATCCTTGGGTTGTTAGCCAACTGCTGAAACATGTCCATGCAGCAACGCAGTTGAGTTCTAAACAACCTGTCCTCTTCTTGAAGAGTTGAAGGAACTTTCTCCGTGCCATGTGAGGAAGATCCCTCTTCAGGTACTTGGTCTCTCTTCTCTGCCATAACGACAAGCTCTGTGTTGCTTTCACCCACAACAATCCATGCTGCACTATCCCGTCGATGGAACCATATAACCGGCCTGTACAACGTAGAGGGCGGTACTATTTCAATTACCTGTTAACTTTACAGAGAGCACTGAGAAGGGAAGAGAACACAGTTGCGTCCAGCGACTAGAATGCCAATGCGCACACGAGACCGACACCCTATAGGCCCCAAAGACTGGCGCTCCTTTCGGTATTTCTTTATTCAAATTAAGGTAGACGATCCGACCACTTCGCACAAGCTTTCACAAAGCTGTCCAAACCTGGCGAGGGCTGAAAACGTAGGTTTTCGACCTGATTTTGGCAGCATAACGGCGCTAAAACCCGTGTAGGTCAAAAGCACCTGTCTAGGACGGATTCCCTCGCTATCTGGAAGCTTTCTGTCACGAGGACGTGGCAGTTATTAACCATGTCACAAAGATGTGGCAACTGCTAACCTTGGTTGTTGGTTTCTTTCCAATGGGGTTTATTTTATTTGTTTTGAGACCCTCTTTTTGAAGTAGCAAACGGTCGGACATTGTATGGCCAATGTGAACTGTAGTTTCACCCGCAGATGGGAAGTGGTCGGCACTATAATTCGTACAGTAAGATGTCTAGGCTCAGAGCAAGATCATACAGGTCCCCCCGTCGCACTTAGCAAGTTGGTGGATACTAGGAAGTGAACTCAATAAAGGCATAAAGTCAAGGTGGGATCACCAACAGAAAGTATCCGACAGTTGGGCCATATTGCATGTTTGGATGCGGTCCCAATGAGGATAGATGGTCAGAAGACTAGCGGGAGCCCGACGGAAGCATCTCCTAAAAATTAGGGAACTGCTATTTTGGGCCGTGAAATGTGTTCGCGTCATTACCTTCGGTATGACCAAGGGAACATTTTATTACTTTGCTGCAAAGTCAACTGATGCACCAGTTGAGAGATTTTTAAGCAGGAAGCCCAATGCGGGGAAATTGCATGTATGAGTGTCAAGTGGCACTTTTTGGTCAATTTACCAAGTCTGGGAGAACAGAACCCGTAACTGACTTTTGGGAGCAGTTTTGGAGGCTGTTAAATTTGATTTTCAGCCATTTCTCTCCATTTTTGAGCTTCCCATGACTTTGCCTAGGTCCAAGGAGCTCATTTTCAGCATTGGAAGGCATCAGATGCGTGTTTACAGGGCTGTTTTGCTGCGTTTTCAGCAATATGCAGGTTTTGGCAGCCATGGAAATCTTCTCCTTTTTGCATCTATTTGTTCACAGATGCATTATAGGTCAAGCGCAGAAGAGAGGGCGCTCGATTTATGCTGGGGGGATGCTTCATTGAGAGCCTATCAGGTTAAGAGCTATGGAGTGCTTCCTTTCCCTCTTATGTACAGTGCGGTGCCAGGAGTGATGCCCTGCACGCTACGCACTGCCCTCTCTCTCCCCTACGAGCAATATGTTATGCCCCACTAGTGGGCTTTTCATTTGACCAATGTACAGTTATGTGGGTTCATGCGCGATTGCCGAGGCAAGAGCCTCTTGCACAGGTACTCGATTAGCTAGTGGCTAATCCCTCGCAGGTACAGGTGAATTCGGAGAGGTTTCACGCCAGAAATCTCGTCCGATTCAAAGGGCAAGTAGCCCTACAGGTGCGGGAGCTCGAGGTCTTGCTACTGATGCGACCGGCACGCGAAACGGAGCCCAAAACAGGGAATTACAGCCTGCTGTGTATTTTTGCAGGTTTAGGGTTTCGGCCCTAAACGGACCCTAATACCCCCAGGAGGTTCGGGGACGCAAGGGGACCGCTGTACAGGTGGCTGTACAGGTGAACTGGCGCATTTTCGGGGCAGAAAACAGAGAATTCAGCGTGCTGCAGATTCTCGCCAGGTTTTGCAAAGTGTCCGTACGCGTCGGGAAAGTCACCTATTGCATGGGGATACTGACTGTGAAGCGTCCTAGTACAGTTATGCTACCGAAATCGGGCCAGAATAGGTGTTTCTTAGCCTAGATTGTGCGGGGCAGCTTGTGGGAGATCACAGGGTTTATTCCCTTTGATAAAGAATAAAGAAATACCGAAAGGGGCGCTAATTTTGGGGCCTACAGGTTGTCGGTGTCTGCTCGGAGCATTCTAGCTTCCGAGCCGTGTGTGTGATTAAGTGTTAATTCCCATTACAGGTCTCCTTTGCAAAGTGCTCTGTGTGTGTGTCTAAAGTAAAGAATATCGGGTGAAAGCCAACGCCTACCGCCCCACGGGCCGGTTTCACTTTTTGGTGAGCTGTCATAGAATTTCAGTGGGCTATAATTCCCTGTTTTTCACTGCCGGGTGCCCAAAAGCCTGTACACGCATCCCAAGGCTCTCACGAGGCTCCCCCGGTGTTCCCTTGTAGTTTAGGTGCGAAACCCTAAACCTGCAGAAAAACACAGCAGGCTGTAATTCGCTGTTTCGGATCGTTTTTAGCGGAGCGAACACAACTACACGTGTCCCAAGGGCTCCCGCACGCAATGGGACAGTTCCCCTGTGAATTGGACGAGTTTTCACTCGAGAAAACTCTCTAAACTCGCAATCTTTCGTGATGGAACTGTGCGTACCTGTGGGGGATTAGCAATTAGCTAATCCGGTTCCTGTTCAGAAGGCTCTTGCCTTGGCAAACGCGCATAAACCCCCAGACTATACATGTTCATTTGAATAGCCCATCTAGTGGGGCATTACCATATGTGCCAAAGGGGAGAGAGAGATGTACGAGAGCAAGTCATCGTGCTACATGAGACAAAGAAGAAGGCAAGCTTTCCATTAAAGCTGTAGACCTGCACCCACTACTCACACACACACTGTAGCTCACTTATGATAAAAAATCAGCCTCCTCTCTCAAATTGGGCGCCCCCTCTTGCTGATGGAAGTGGAAAACTGCACCAGGAGGCGCCATGTGTCCAGTTTGCCCCTATTGAGTTAATTCTCTAGTTCCCACTGACTTATAAAGTTGTAAGTGACTTTCCGAGTGGCCCAGATTTCATTTGGCGCACACAAGCTTCCATACTCATCAAAATTCAGTGCTAACTGGCCCGACTAGTCCCAGATTGACCGACCCAGACTCCCGCTGTGAGAAACCTATTCGGCCGCAGCCGTTTCACACTGGCCATGCAATGGCCACTTGCACCTTTTCAAGGGTTCCGGGAAAAACAAGTAAAAATAAAATAAATAGAAATATCTAGTACTTATTTACGGAAGGCAACAGGAAAAATACACCTCCTGGTGACAATCTCTCATTTGGGCCCCTTTACCAATGGCCCCGTGTTGAGATAGATCTAAAAGCACATGTCTATATCTTAACCCTTGTTCCCGTTTATTCTCCCACATTAAGTGATCAGTTTAATATGAGAAAATCATTTGGGTTGGTTAGATATTAGTTTTTATGACATCATCAATGTCATCGACATCGTCGGCAAGCCATTGCATCTAGACCATTGTGCCAGATTTGTGCAATCAATAGCATAGACCTCTCTCGCCATAGAGAGTGGGGCCCTTAGAGGAGGGTTTGACAACATTCTGGTGTCGTATTCTTCTCTCTCTCTCAGTCTCAATACCTTCATTCACAGTGTCATTCACTTTGTTTGTGACCATTTGCACTCTCTCACTAAAGAAACGGAAGGCTCTCCCTTCCGTAAGTAAAAGGAACCCTTGAGCACAGTTCGAAGCACTCATCTTGAGCAAAGTTCAACATTCACTTCCACTGCACCTTACATTGGTATCAGAGTTTTGTCAGTGTTTTTGTATCACTCAAAGAAAGAACCACATATATATTTTTTTGCTTGTTGCGGTCACACTTAGCCCAAGTCCACTTGGGCGTGTCGAATTCTGATCGTGTTTTTGAAGAGTGACAGGTAACCCAAGAAAGAAGGGCTTATCCGGCCTCCCCTTGTTCCTCTTTTCACTCATTGAGAGCGGACCGTGCACTTAGTGGCCAGCCTATCGACGTGAGGTCGGAAAAAGCAACCTTGGTGTGAGCGCAAGGCCGCAAAGGGGTGCACCCGCAGGGAAGAGTAGAGCTCGAGTAAGAGAAGATCCTTCTCTAACACAGATTGCAAGCTAAAGAAAGACCTCAAGAACCTCAAGAACTCAAGGACCCAAGAACTTCAAGAACCCAAGTTGCTCGTGGACTTAAGTACCAAGAACTCACCTGAAGCGCAATGGATACTTTGTCTGAAGATGATGAGCCTGGAGGTGGCGAAGAAGAATTTTTCCCACCATCGGGTTTTTCCGACCCTCCCCCCTCCCCATCTACGCCAAGGGTTGCATCAAATCCTATGGAGGCTTTGGTCAAGACGATGATGGACATGATGTTACAACAAGAAGCGCAACGTGCCGCCTTGGAGCGCATGCTCTAAGAAACAAAAGAAGCCTTGGATCGTGAGCGTGAGCAAGCGCGCTTGGCGGCCGAGGAAAGAAAGGCAATCTTGGATCGCGAGCGCGAGGAAAGAAAGGCAGAATTGGATCGCAAGCGCATAGAAAGAAAGGCAAAATTGGATCGCGAGTGCGAAGAGAGACGGTTAGCCTTGGAGCGTGAGCGCGAGCAAGCGCGCTTGGCGGCTGAAGACAGAAGGGTAGCCTTGGAGCGTGAGCAAGCGCGCTTGGCGGCCGAAGACAGATGAGCGGCCTTGGAGTTAGAGCGTGAGGCGCCGAGAGACCAACGTATGCAAGAGTTGGTCCTACAAGTACTCACCTCGAAGCCCGAGCCGGTCAAAGATGTTGGTAGTTCATCAAGTAGCACAAGCAGAGATTCGGACTCCAACAAGCTTGTCACTGAGAAGTTGACGTTCAGTAAGTATGACGGTAAGATGGATGCTACTATTATTCATTCTTGGTTGCATCAATTTAATGCTTATTTTGCGATAACTAAGAAGATAGGAAATAGCAAGGTTTTGACGGCAGCCATCTACCTTGCCGGTGATGCCATTAATTGGTGCCACACTTGGCAAGAGGCACAGTTGACCACGCACCTAGAGGAAGCCGAAGAAGGTGCGCTGGCCGACTTCCAAGACAAGCTCAAGGCGCGGTTTATGCCACCACAACACCTAGCACGATTGAAGGACGATTGGCACATTCTCAAGCAAAATGGTATGCCCGTTATGTCTTTCTCTAATCGTGTTTTGCAGCTTGGCACCCAATTACGCAAATCAAATGATGAGCGCAAGGAGGCATTCGTTTATGGATTGGACGAGTATATCAAGTATGATGTCGAGGTACTCGATTCAATCGATCTCAACAAGGCGGTAGCGATTGCTCTCGCACAGGAGATGAAGCACAATAAGGGAAAGCCTAAGGAGAATCAATCGTCTCAAAGTACCTCTCAGACTTCTCAGAACCCTCAGAACGGTAAGAACGGTAACTCTTCTAACCAATCTTCCTCTAGTCTTTTGGAAAAGAACACTCAGAATGAATCTAAGGGTAAAGCTAATACACCTGCTAAACCTAAGCTCACCCCAGATGAAAAAGCCGCACAAGGAATCATGTCACGTACACATCTAACCCTATGTGTACGTAGACAAGCTACTTCATGACATGGGTTCAGTTCAGTTAGCTTAGGAAGTGTTTGGCACTTTTGTAAGTCTGTTCTCGCAGATCGTGCATGTCGAGACACTTGCATATCCTCCGGTTGCACACAGCATGATCATTAGATTTCTATTAGAACCCATCAGGAGCATTTTTACAGTGCATAGACCTATTTTCCCTATTTTAGCCATTTTTCATTTATTATTTTTAAGTGACTTTTGTTGGGGCAGACCCCAATTCAGCCCTAGCGTTTTTGATTTGCAGATCAGCCCCTAGCGTTTTGCGGATTCATCGCGACAAGATCATCAGAAGCATCGGCGTTTTCAGTTTTCAGCATAGGCACACCGAAGTAGAAGTCCCGAACCACTCAGATCTCACCTTCCCGCAGCAGATCCTCGTTGCACGGTCAGATCCATCGAAGTTTGCAGTTTCAGTCCGTAGATTTCAGCATCTGCGTTTTCAGCTCCTCATTGTCGCCATCGACATTGTCATCGGCATAGAGTCAAAATTCAACAGTTACAAGATTTGCAGATTTCAGCCATTAGCGTTTTTAGATTTCAGCCCGTCTCGTCGTCGTCCTCATCGTCGTCGACATCATCGGCAAGTCCATTGCATTGTAGAGTTTTGTGTAATCAAAAGTAGACCGCTCTCGCCATAGAGAGTGGGGCTTTCGGAGGAGAGTTTGAGAACATTCCTGTGTCGTACTCTTCTCTCCCTATCTCTCAGTCTTAGTACCTTCATTCACAGTGTTTACCACTTTGTTTGTGATCATCTACACTCTCTCACTAAAGGAATGGAAGGCTCTTCCTTCCGTAAGTAAAAGGAAACCTTTAGCACAGTTCGGAGCACTCATCTTGAGCAAAGTTCAACATTCACTTCCGTTGCACATTACAAATCATAGGAGGATACATAACGGCAGTAGAACAAGTGATTTATGCTAATGAAGGTAGATGTTATCACATCAAGGGTCACATTAAGAAGACATGTCCTAAGAATGAATCTAATGAATCTAAAGAACTCACATCCTTTGTTAATGCCATAAATGAGAACACTAGTGTGTCCCAAGTTTCTCATGATCCTCTCGTTGATGAGTCTCAAATGAAGTGTTATGGTCATGTGAATGGTCAACACATGGTGGTTTTGTTTGATTCTGGTAGTATGCATGATGTGATTGGTGTTGGGCTTCGCTCACGGTATGGACTCTCTCATTACACGAGAATGCCTTGATGTGTTATTCACTGTTCGACAAGCGTCCTTCCGCAGAAAATTTGTAGTCTCCTCTTTCAGGATGTGATATGATTCTAGGCATTCGATGGTTTCCTGAGCATAACCCTCTTATTGATTGGACAGCTAATACTCTCACTTTCAATGCCAAAAGTGACTCCCATTATCATTTGTGGGGAGGAAGTTGTTCATTCTTCACCTCTCATTTCTAATGTGCAGGCGAAGCTTGAAAAGGAAAAGGAGGAGGAGACTCTCTCAATCTTTTGTTCTCCAAAGCACGACACACATGTTTTGCATGATACATATGTGATTATTCACAAGGATGATGTTTTGCATGATAAAGATGTGATTGTTCACAAGGATGATGGTTTAGATGATGCTTTTTCTAGTGAAGCTAACCTCATTGCAGATACGATTTAATCACGAAGAACCGATCTTGGCTCTCGAGCCGAGGTTCAAAGAACCCCATCAGGAACTATTGTGTTCGCATGATTAGTTAGCAAGCATTGTTCGAGTATTTCATTCGTGACGGTTTCTTGTATTTTCGTCATTGTCTTTATGTGTTCACTTCCACCGGCATGCCGTATTGTACGATGCACATGATTCACTCATGAATGAGCACGAATGTATGCGGAATTCTCTGAAAATGAACAAAAGTGTGCATTCAAGGAATTCACATTCGATGTCTCTTCCTTGGCATGACATAGTCTTAGAAAGAGCACAAGAAAGATTGTCAATCAAGCATCGGCGTTTCTGTTGTGATTTGCCACAGTTGATTGATTTAGATCAGAAAGTCAAGTTTCGACCCCATTTTTTTGCGTGTGTTTGGTGAATGGCTTGGCACTTAGTCACTTTGTTCATCTACATTGCATGCACAGTCCTTTCGGAAGACCAGTCTTTTTCCAATCACTCTACGTGGAATGGGTACGTTCATGTTTTTGTGTTGGAATCGGTTTCAAGAATTTTCCTCCTCGGAGATTCTTGAAGGTGGACCTACATCCATAGACACAATTGGACTATTGAAGCAGCCACAGATCCCTTTGTGTCGCTTTCGGCCCGGCCCAAAGAAGCAAGCATTTCAGACCTGTATGAAGTTCAAGTATCGCATGACCCACGCATCAGAGTGGGCTGGCAAAGAGTCCATCCCAGGATTCTAGACGCTGTTGGCGCTCTCCCTCGACGCCATACAATTCCATACCAGTACCTCACTTTGAAAAGAAGGGGATGTCACGTGCACATCTAATGTAACAGACTTGGAAACTCTAAGTTAATATTCTACCGCGACACGACTGGAATTCACTTCAAAATAGTTCACAGTTCACAATTGATTCGACACGGCCTGACGGAGTTCCGTGCCTAGAGATATTGGCCCCATAGATTGGCATCCCTTTCGGTATTTCTTTTTGTATTAATCTGTTGCACAAAGTACACTGAGTGGTTGGGTCTCACTCTCAGACTCTGCGTCCAGATGCTCTGAGAAGTGGGAACCCAACTACACTTGAAAAGAGATCACAAGGGATGCCAAAAGCAGAGCCCCAAAAGCTGTAAATCAAAGCTTTCAAAAATAAAGCAAGGCTCTCTCACAAGCTCTCTTGGGGAATTAAAACAACCTCCAAAAAGCTGCCAACGTAGGAAATCTTCAGCCTTTGTGTAGAATAAAGCAGGGGAAATCCGTAAGTTGCCTGCCACGTCATCAGCCTTGCAAATTGCGCCGCATTTTTCGGGCCAGTCCGTAGGTTGCCTGCCACGTCAGCAATGCATAATTTTTCTGCTTTCCCAGGTGTGTGTGTGTACAGGGCAGCCACGTCACCAGTTTGTGACATCTAAGCCTACGTGCATGTGAACAAGCTACTTCAGGTCCAAGGTTCAGGTCAGCTTAGGAAGTGTTCTGGCACCTTTGTGAGCGTGTGTGCAGGCCGTGCATGTCCAGGCACTTAGAGTAGTTGCATATCCTCTGGTTGTAGACAACATGATTATCAACATTACAGTCAGTAGCCATCATGAGCATTTTATGGTGCAAAGAACCCATTTTCCCTATTTTAGCCATTTTTCACTTATTATTAATAAGTGACTTTGTTGGGAAATTGGGTAGGGCAAATTTGCTAAGCTCTATAAAAGAAACCTAGCGCTAGTTTCTGGCAGAAGAGGCAGCAGAAGTCCACCAACTTACAATGCACCTTCTCAACAAGACCGACAGGATCACCTAGCGATTTCTAGCCATAAAGACCTTGGCGTTTTTCACCAGCAGATCAGCCCTGCCGTTAGAAGATCACAGAACCAGCCTGGCGTTTTTGCAAGTTGCAGATCATTCTAGCGGTTTGCAAATTCCCGGCGACAGAATCAGCCCTAGCATCAGCGTTTTCTATTTTCAGCACTTAGACTCCGCAATAGCAGCCCTAAACCTCGCAGATCTCATCTCCCTGCAACAGATCCTTACCGCATGATCAGATCAGCCAGCGTTTTAGTTTCAGTCCGCTATTCGCAGATTTCAGCATCTGCGTTTTCAGCGCATCGTCGTCGCCATCGCCGTCCTCGTGTCAGAATTCAGCAGTTAGTAGATTTTCAGAATTCAGCCCCCTAGCGTTTTCAGAATTCAGCCCGTCTCGTCGTCGTCATCAATGTCTTCGACATCGTCGGCAAGTCCATTGCATCTAGACCATTGTACCAGATTTGTGCAATCAATAGCATAGACTTCTCTCGCCATAGAGAGTGGGGCCCTTGGAGGAGGGTTTGACAACATTCTAGTGTGGTATTCTCTTCTCTCTCTCTCTCTCTCTCAGTCTCAGTACCTTCATTCACAGTGTCATTCACTTTGTTTGAGACCATTTGCACTCTTTTCACTAAAGAAACGGAAGGCTCTCCCTTCCATAAGTAAAAGGAACCCTTGAGCAACAGTTCGGAGCACTCATCTTGAGCAAAGTTCAACATTCACTTCCGCTTCACCTTACATCTCGCTATCCCCTCACCATCCACTCGAGGACTCCATCTTCGACAGTGCTAAGGTGCGTATCTTTCAAAGGCTGGTGCAGCTCCATGCTCCTCTTGGCTCTCACCTAGTTCCAGGGGCACTTTTTACAAGTGAGGTATGGTACTGAACTGTATGGCGTCGAGGGAGATCGCCAACAGCGTCTGGAATCCTAGGAAGGACTCTTCGCCGGCCCACTCTGATGTGTGGGTCGTGCGATACTTGAACTTGATAAAGGTCCGCAATGCTTGCTTCTTTGGGCTGTGCCGATAGCGGCACAAAGTTATCTGTGGCTGCGTCAAAGCTCCAACTTCGGCTATAGTCGTGGATCCACCTTCTTCAAGAATCTCCCAGGAGGAAACGTCCTGAAACCATTTCCAACACAAAAACATGAACATACCCATTCCAATGTAGAGTGACTGGAAAAATACTAGTCTTCTTTAAAGACCGTGCATGCAATGGAGATGGACAAAGACACGGAGTGCCAAACCGTTCATCAAACACACGCAAAAATTGGAATTGAAACTTGGCTTTCAGATCTAAATCTATCAATTGTGGCAAATCACAATGGAAATACGAATGCTTGATGGTCAATCCTTCTTGTGGTCTTTCGGATACTGTGTCATGCCAAGGAAGAGACATGGAATGTGAATTCCTTGAATGCAAATATTTCATCTTTTCATGAGTAATCCGCATACATCTGTGCTCATTCAGGAGTGAATCGTGTTCATCGTACAATATGACATGCCTATGAAAAGGAAACACATAAAGACGGTGACTAAAATACAGGAAACCGTCAGGAATGAAACACTCGAACAATGCATACTGACTAATCATGCGCATACACATACTTGACTCGAGAGCCAAGATCGGTTCTTCGTAATAGATCGAATCTGCAATGAGGTTAGCTTCATTAGAAAAAGCATCAACCAAACCATCATCCTTGTGAACAATCACATCTTTATCCTGCAAATCATCATCATTGTGAAGAATCACATCTTTATCATGCAAAACATATGTGTCGTGCTTGGAAGAAGAAAAAACGGAGAGAGTCTCCTTCTCCTGATTCTTTTCAATCTTCGCCTGCACATTAGAAATGAGAGATGAAGAATGAAAAACTTCCTGCCCATGAATGACAATGGGAGAGTCACTTTTGGCGTTGAAAGTGAATATTGGCTGCCCAATCAGTGAGAGGGTTATGCTCACGAAATGATCGAATGCCTAAAAGCATATCACATCTTGAAAGAGGTGATACTACAAATTTTCTGCGGAAGGACACTTGTTGAACCATGAATAACACATCAAGGCACTTTCGTGTAATGAGAGAGTCCATACTGGGAGCGAAGCCCGACACCTCGAAAGGAGATGCTTGCTAATCTCCAAGCGGGCTCTTTCGACAAGAGAGTCATTAATCACATCATGCATACTGCTTCGATCAAACAATATGACAATACGCCGACCCTTCACATGACCATAACACTTAATGAGAGACTCATCAATGAGAGGATCATGAGAAACTTGGGTGACACTCGTGTTCTCATTTATGGCATTAACAGAGGATGTGGGTTCTGTGGGTTCTTTAGATTTGTTAGATTCAATCTTAGGACATGTTCTTTTTATGTGACCCTTGATGTGACAATGATAACATCGACCTTCCTTAGAATAATGCTTTGTTCTTCTGACGTGATTTATCCTCCTAAAATTCCTTGTGTTGTTTTTTCATTTGGAGTGAGCTTAGGTTTAGCCCTTAGATTCATTGTGTGAGTTCTTTTCTGAGAGACTAGAGGAAGATTGGTTAGAAGAGTTACCATTCTTACCGTTCTTTCCGTTCTGCGGGTTCTGAGGAGTTTGAGAGGTACTTTGTCACAAACGGGAGTGCATAACAATATAGAATACATTCGGATAAATAGGATTTATCACTTAATACTGAAGCCAAAGGATATATAGAGAGAAATAAATAGAGAGATAAGAGAGTGAGAAGATCGACACAGTACTGGGGACCAAAAGATGGGCTGGTCCCCCCCCCCCCCCCCCCCCCCCTTAAAGAGAATTCTTTAGTAGGGAGAATCTTTTTACAAGCACAAGAACTGGAGAAAACCCCTTCGTTCTAAATCTCTGACTCGATGGTCATTCCTTCCCTTACCGGGAACTAATCACTTCCCCTTTCCGGGAACTTAGGAGAGAACTCCTTCTCATCTTATCACTTCCCTTACCGGGAACTCATCACTTTCCCTCGCGGGAACTCGTTACCTTCCCTTGCGGGAAACTCATATCTTTCCCTTATGGGAACTTTTGTCTTTCCCTTACGGGAACTCATGTCTTTCCCCTTCGGGAACTTAGGAGACAAGCTCCTTACTTATGATTCTTGCAGCACTAAAACACAAGATTCTTATCATAATCAAAGCTGAAAATCATTACCTTTCAAACTCATTCATCCGTTCACTTCCCTTGCTGGGAACTATGTCATCAGATCACTTCCCTTTCGGGGAGATCACTTCCCTTGCCGGGAATTCAATCATTCACTTCCCTTACCGGGAACTCAGGTGATAACTCCTTATCACCAATTTACTTCCCTTGCCAGGAGTCTATCACTTCCCTTTGCTGGGAACTCGGTGATACACTTCCCTTACCGGGAACTCGAGCATCAGTCCTGCATCATTAAAACACAAGGACTTCATCGCAGACAATGCTGAAATTCATTACCTGTCACCTCTTGGAGGTGGAGAAGGTTTTTCTGTCGCGATAGATCTCTTCTGGGACACTTTCTTCGCAATAAAAGCTTGCTGAATTTTCAGGACAGCAGGGTACAAGTGTGAGAATTCCTTCGGCAGCCGAGTGCCGGCGTCAAGAGTGCTCTGCATGAGAGAGGGCAGCGTGGGATTCTTCTTTTGCGGGTTCTGGCCTGCAGAAAGTATGAGCGCTGGCTGGCTGGTTTCTGCTCTTCTCCTGCAAGTTCTACCTCCCCAGAGATGAGAGCGCTGGCTGTTTTATAAGCCCTGCAGGTCGGCCAGAATAGGGAGGGTCGACTGCTTTTTTACCAGAATAGTGGGTGCTGGCCTTTCTTGCAGATTTAGGAGGCGCTGGCCTTTTTTGCTTTTAAGAGAACGTCCTGCAGCAATTTTAGTACTTGGCTGCCCACTTATTAAGTGGGCGGCCGGTCACTTAATAAACTTATTAAAAGTTAGTCTGTTCACTTAAAATTGACTGGCCGGTGTGAATCTGTTTAAACTCAGTTTAAACCTTATAAACTTATTCCAATGCTTGCACTTATTCCTTCCAGGCGTCCCCGGACATATTCCCAAGCATTCTCTCGCGGAAAAACATCCGCTTCTCGTCTTGCTTTTTACCAAAGCTCTTTGAACCCATCTTTATTCTTGTGCTTGCGTCTTTACGCGTATTCCTCTTTCCAGTTCGGATTTCCTCTCAACTATGGATATCCCCTTTCCGATGCACCCGTCACCCACCTTGTGACGCATCAGGAATACCCATCACCTAGTCCTTTCCTACCGAACTTACGGTACAATCTCCTTCACGATGCTCTATGTCACCCATCCTATGACGCATCAGAGATGTCCGTTCCCGGATGGTCGGATACTTCTTCCCGATGCTCCCTGTCACCCATCCGATGTGACGCATCAGAAGTACCCGTTCTTGGTGGCCTTTCAGATATTCCCATTCACAGTGCTCCCGTCATTACTCTGAATGACGCACTAGGAATACTCTGTACTCGGATGTCTCCAGTTACAAAAACCCTCTCACTTAAAATTCCAATAATTCATTTAGAATTATTTTTTTGTCAGATAAAGCCAATTTAGCAACATACTTTGAGAAGTCTTGTTCTCCTTCGGCTTTCCCTTATTGTGCTTCATCTCCTAGGAGGACGTCACACTCTTCCAAAGACATGATGTAAAAGTCCTCGTGCCCTAAATACCTTGACAATGCAAACGAAGTTTGCCAGTGATAGACGTAATGGCTACATCCCGTCCAGACGCGGCTAGAACTACATTTGCCAGTGGCCCCATCCCGTTGGATGTAATCTCAAGCCGTGCCGCCAATTCAGGTGAAATGAAGTTGGTCTTGACTTCTCCATCGAAAAAGATAAGGGCTTCCTAATCTTTCACTTTGTCCCATGCTCGGCAAAGTTCTGTACTTTCATGTATCTGGCTTGGGTCGGTTCCTATGCAATTCGGTACAAGTCCTTGCTTTCATCTTGCCTTTTCTTCCACGTTCCTACGTTGCTCTAGAACTCTTTGGCTTGTCTTTAGTTTGTCCTCGTTGTGCATTTTTTGGGCACTTTGTGGAGATGTGCCCTTGTTCTTCGCAACCAAAACACTTCCCCTCTTTGAGATAGTTACCCCTCTCTCTAAGAGTCAATCGGGGTCGTGTATCTTTCTTTTCCTGGGGCTTCGATTTCTTTCTATTTTCATTGTGCGAGGTCTGTCTGGTCTTCTGAGTCAAAACTCCATCAGTGGGGTAGGTCAAATTCTCCGAATGTATCAAGAATCCATGTTTCGCATGACCCATTAGTTGTTGAATAGACTCAGACTTTTGTTCAAGGCAGTAATCTCTAATCTCTGTAGGGAGTGTGTTGCAAAACCGCTCAATCTGTTCTTTAAAGGTGACCTTCTTAACGAAGAGGTCGGTAGAAAAGAATCCCAAAACCTCTCGCAATATGCGTCCAAAGCATCACCCTTAGCTCTCCTGATCTTGGAGTGCTTTTAGTAATGCCCTCCAGAGAAGGCTATGTCAAACTGTTGAATGAAGGCCAAATCCCTTGGAGCATCTCGAAATCTAGAAAAGAATTCAAATTTTATTGATTGTCTACCCTCTTTAAATTCTTTTTTCTTCGTGCTCTTATCTTCGAGGAAATCGTATTGGCCGACTCTGTAAAACTGCTTCTTCTTCGCATAAAACATGTGATCGTCGGAGTCCAACGAACTCTCAGAGGATGGCTCCTCTGTAGAACTATCAAAACTGGTCGAAATCTGATCTTCTTTGCCTTTTTCTTGTTCTTTCTAAAGCTTTGCTTCGCTTCTTGCCCTTTTTGTCCTCCTCACTCGAGTCGGAAGAGAAAGAGCTTGTTCTGCTTTCTTGCGGATGCAAAAGAAGATTGACGGCCCAAGTAACCGAGGTAGTCAGTCCCTTCTTGCGCTTCTTCAATTGCTCCTTCGATGGCTTCTTCGTGTCGAGAAGCTGACTAATTTGGGTCTGGACCACATCATGGAGTTCTTGTTCAGTGAACATTGTTGGAAAAGGAGGTTTCTTGATTGACGGTTTGATTGGTGGTTCGGTGGCTTTCTGCCAGTGGGTATGCACTTCAGCCATCGACTGTTGGGTCAAAATTTTGCAAATTGGGGATCTTTGGCAAACTGAAGCATCGGCTTTGTGCACTTGTCAACTTGCTATCGACGTTGTATCTCCATGAGTTCATACTGTGTAGGCCGAGGTGGCCCGTACTCATCTTCTGCTAAGTCGCCTGTGTTGCCTCCTTCCGTCTCAGCGGTTGGAGAAGAGGTCACTTACTTCTTTTCGAAATCCATAGGCGTCACGAGAAAAGGAATCGGATTTCCCAATAGAAGAGAAATTGGCCTCCCTCTGATACCACTGTAACAAACTTGGACACCCCAAGTCTAGATTGTGTCGCGACACAATAGAGATTGGCCCCAAAGACTAGCGCCCCTTTCGATATTTCTTTTATATTAATCTGTGAGCAAAGTACAACTTCCCGCGTGTTCTCGCTCTCAGACTCTGCTTCGAGATGCCCTGAGAAGTGAGCCCCTTTGGGTCACTTATGAAGATTACAAGGGATGCTAAAAGTAGAGCCCCAAAAGCATGAAACTCAAAAGCAATTCAATCCCAAAAGCAACTGGTCTTCCAAAAGCTGTCAAAAGCACCAGTGCCAATTGCGGAAATTCGTATAGCGAGGCCACATCAGCAGTAAAACGCGGAAGTCCGTACATTCTACCACGTCAGCATTGTTAGCACAAAAACCAAAAATCCTTGTTAGCACAAAAACCAAAAATCCGTACTGTCTGTCATGTGGTACTCCTTCATATCGGGCCAATCACGAATGGTGGCGGGGTCCGACGATGTGTCCCAAAAAGTGTATCTCTGGCAAGAAGAACTCGCTCTTTTTCGCGTTTACAACCAATTTATGTTTTTGCAATGCCTGGAAAACCTTTAACAGGTGGTGTCTGTGCTCTGCCTTACTCTTGGAGAAGATGATGGTCGTCAAAGAAAGTGCTCACAAATGCTCTGTACTCTCTGAAAATCCTATCCATCATGCGGTTGAATGTAGCCAGAGCATTCATAAGGCCAAATGGCATCACCAAATGTTTGTACAAATCAAAAGTCGTCCTGAAAGCTGTCTTGCAGATGTCTCCAGGAGCCATTCGAATCTAATGATATTTACTCTTCATATCAATTCTGTTGAAACAAGTGGACCCTTGAAGTCCGTCGAGTAGGAAATCCATTCGTGATGGTGATTTTATTGTGAGCTCTATAGTCAATGCACATTCTCCAAGATCCATCTTTCTTTAGTACCAACGATACCGACGAACAAAAAGGTGAAGTGCTAGGTTGGAAGAGACTCTTTTTAAAAAGTTCTTTTACCTGGTTCATTATTTCTTCATTTTGGTCTTGACTAACTCGGTAAGGTTGCCGGTTCAATGGTGTACTATCGGGAATCAAATCAATCGTGTGATCTTCAGGAGTTGAAGGAGCTAACTCACCTGGTAGGCCTTCAGAGAAACTGTCAGTCTACGCATATAGAAATTCTTGTCGTTCCTTTTCAAGATCAAACATATTTGACCTTTGTTCATCATTCAGTTCTTTCAAGAAGATCAAGTAAACAAAAAGACTGGATTTCATAAATTTAAAAACGGTCGAAGCCGATACAAGTGGGACGGACTCGCACTTCAATTTTACATTGAGTACAATCTTTGGGCCCTTCTCATTCTTCAAGATGTCTTTCCTTGCCTTATAATAAACCACGACGCTGTTCTTATGGAACCAAGGGTTTCCTACAAGGACGCCACACCCTTCCAAAGGTATGATGTAAAAGTCCTCATACCCTATATACCCCTGACAATGCAAACGAAGTTTGCCAATGACAAGTGTAATGGCAACATCGCGCCCGGGTGCCGCTAGAACAGCCTCGGCTTGTGGCCTCATTTCCTCGGGCGTAATTCCAAGTAGAGCCGCCAATTTTGGAGAAATAAAGTTTGCCTTGGCTCCTCCATCAAAGAAGAATAGGGCTTCTTGGTCTCGCAGTTTGCCCCATGCTTTGCAAAGTTCTGTACTTTCATCCATTTGATCAGGGTCGGTTCCCACACAGTCTGGTACCAGTCGTGCTTTCGTCTTTCCTTTTCTTCCGCGCTCTTCGGTTGCTCTGGAACTCTCTAGTTTTTCTTCTGGTTGCCCCCTCGGTGTCTTATGTGGGCACCCTGCTGACACATGTCCATGTTCTCCACATTCAAAACATTATTTGATACTCAAATCGTTGTTCCTCTGTCAATTGGGGATGTGTATCTTTCTTTTTCTGAAGCTTCTCTCTTCTTCTGTTACCATTATTCGAATTTTGTCCGGTCCTTGTAGTCAAAAGTTGATCAATGGGATACGTAAGAGTACCCTTGCATAGCAAACCCTTGCTTAGCATGTCTCATCAGTTGTTGTATGGAGTCAGACTTGTGCAATAAGCAGTAGTCGCATATCTCTTTGGGTAGACCACAACAAAATCGCTCGATTTGCTGCGTAAAGGTGATCAAGAGGCCGGTAGAAATGTATCCCATAATCTTTGGCAGTAGATATCGAAAGTGTTTTCCTCCGAGTTACGACCGGTTGATATTGTGCTAATTCTTTTTATCTTTTGTGATGCGTATGCCCTATCAACTACCTCATTTTTGTGCTAATTTTTTCAATTTAATGCTTAGTGCTAGGCTTCATTATGGCTGAGTCTGCCCTTGATCTCCGGAGTCATGACAGAAACTCAGTACGCTGAACTTTGTATTGATGTATGCTCATGTGCGTGTGCGTGTGGTGTGTGCTGTCATATGTTAGTACCTAGTTCTACACCCACTATTGGGCACTGACGACGTTAGTGTGGTATTTAGTCAATACTATGCATGATGGAGCTGATGGTTATATTGTCTTGTGGGTGACTACCATGGGTACCTTGCACTTTCCTTCAAGGGTGAATCTGGGCTTCTCTTGGATTCATCTAGGTATATGTCTTCCTTGGTCATCCGAAGATGATTCCAAGCAGTAATCACATCACGTTCATACTCCCGAGTGAGCCAAAAGGAAGTGAAGAGCCGCTTGAATTGCAGCCACTTTGTCGGTGCTTCCTTTCGTAGCAGAAGAGTGGATCACCATGTTTGCGCATTCCCCTTCAAATAAGTTGCTACCCTCGCACGAGACCGTGGAGTGCTTTGAATAGCGCTCTCTAGAATAAGCTATGTTGAAATGTTGAATAAAGGCGAGGGCCTTATGAGTGTCTCGAAAGCGTGAAAAGTATCGAACTTTAATGCTTGTCCATCCTCCTTGAAATCTTTGGCCTTCTTGCTCTTGTGCTCGAGGAAGTCATATTGATTGGCTATGTAGAAGTGCTTCCTCTTAGAGTAAAACATCTGCTCATTGGAGTCCGAGCTCTCAGAAGAAGATGAGTCCTTAGAATTGTCTGAAGATTGCCGAGATCTTTGGTGGGATCTGCTCTTCTTAGCCTTCTTCTTGTTCTTGCCGGTCTTTGACTCTTTCTTCGTTTAACTTTTCTGCTCTTTCTGTCCTTCTTACTAGAATCAGAGGATGAAGAATTGTCGGAACTATCAGAAGAGGATGAACAAGAAACACCCTCAACGAGGTATAGCTTATGGTGCTACAGCATGGATGCCTCATAATGCTCTGGCTTGAATGTTTAATTATGTACCTTTGGACTTCCTCTGTGGGGCTCTTCGAACATGGCGAGCCACATGCCTTCATGCACGTTGTCGCTCAGTTGTTGTGGACTCTCACCAACGAGGCTAAGGCCATGTTCGTGATGGAACTCCATTGCAACAAAACTTTGCTTGGCGTGGGTATTTAATTTTGGGGGCATGCCAACGACTTGCTTCACCGCAAAGTCACAGAATGAGCTCAAGAGAATGAGCCACGTACTTGCCGGCGTAATGCTCTTCTTTCCCATGACAGTGGAATGTACTCAGCCCTAAACCTTGTCTTCTGTGCTGCTCACCGAATAGACCTCAAGGTCTTGTTGTTCACCAAATAGACAGAGTCAAAATCTTGCTCTTCATCAAATACACATGCAACTTTGTGTAATGGCTTTGTGTAATGACTGTTCTGTGCACCTCAGCGCCTACTATATCAGGTAGCATGCTTCTCAACAGCCATGATGCTTTCGTACATAGGAATCGCCTTCTTCTTCGAGCTTGTACAAAGTCTCTCTCTCTCTCTCTCTCTCTCTCTCTCTCTCTCTCTCTCTCTCTCTCTCTCTCTCTCTCTCTCGTGGCACTGGTGGCATGATAGTCGGGCCACGTTCCCTCTCATCTTCATTATTGTCCCTCAAACCCCTCAATATTCCCCACATTTAAAATTTCTAAGGTTTGCAAGTGCTAAAAAGCACAAGCATTCCTACTCTGGTTTTAACCACAAAAAGTGTACCACCTTATGGTTTGAGAAGGCACACACAAAAACGGAAGGTAAGGAGCGGCTTTTTTCAAACCCGAGTATGCGATACTATGGCGGCCCTTTCTAGATTCAAGATAAGGCCAATGATGTATCATTCAATTGAAGTTACTAGATACTTGAAAGATTCACAATGCATTTCATGTGAGTCTATTGAGACCTTTCAAAGGTGAAGTGCGCGTTGACACAGAACCCGAAGTGGAAGAGACAACAGAGATCCCGAACAGGTCCGGGCTCACAAGGAAAGGAAAGGGAGAGGTAAGTTGACACGTTGGTATTTAGTCAAGTTCAGGAAATATCCGGCTTTGGATGGCGAGTGGATGGAGGAGGAGGACCTGGCAGATACTCCTTAGATTTTGCAGATTTACCTTGGAGCTTTTGGTTTAGCACCGACTATTTCAAGAGTTACCGACGAATGAGCCGATTGAATCTGGTGCAGTGCGGATTGCACAAGAGGGGAGTTACTACGTTCCTTTGTCACAAGTTACCTGGATGGAATAAAGTCACCGATATCTTTTTGAGATTTCAAGATATTGAGGAGTTGACAAAATTCTATTGAATGACGCTATGTAAAGCAGTACTTTAAAATGAGAATTCCTAAAATGAATCTGTTACATGTGCTCTCTCATGTGTATGTCTTGAGTGCATGTTTGAAAGATGAAACGACTATAGCATTTCTGTCTTGTTCACGTGGTGATGTGGATATTGATAGTAACGAGATTTATACAATCAACACATCTGTCAGAGATCAACGCAATATCGGTGTGATTGCTAAATAAGTTACAATGATTACGATTCTCATCTAAGATCTCAACGGGGATATGTGGTCTAGTACGTCGGTACTTAGAGTTAGTGTTTGTCGAACTAGTTTTTGTCCTATATTTGTTTTGCATGTGTGATCAAGGGTGATTACATTTTTTTGAAGCGGGGGGTATGTCATGAAGGGATGACGTGGCAGGGCCTAAAGGACGGAAGGAGAGGCCAAAGTCCTAGCAAATATGCAAAAGATGTTTAACCAACTTACAGAGTTCTGTCGAGTGGCCCAGAAGGGGTTATGTTTAAAAACCTAACCCAAAAGGCGTCCCAACTTATTGTACTCTCAATTGAAGGGCCTAAAACCTTAAAAATAAAGTAGAATCTAAACTTTGCACAACGAACTGATGGTGTGGCAAGTTGTACAGACGATCATGATTTGCGCCGCAAATCGAGCCGACATGTTGACGTGGCATCCTGTACGGACAGCCCAAGAAGGCGCTAGCTTTTGGTTACCAGATGATTTTAGACTTTTGGGCCTTTATAAGAGTTGCCAGGGCCGCTTGTCTAGCAGATTTGCTTGGGAGCACTACGGAGAGAGCGGACCCTCGGACATTGTACTCGTTGAAGCATAATAATAGATAAAGAAATACCAAGAAGGGGCGCCAGTCTTTGGGGCCAGTTCTTCTGGACGCAGAACTCTGCCATGCCGTGCCGTCTCTCTCTCTCTCTCTCTCTCTCTCTCTCTCTCTCTCTCTCTCTCTCTCTCTCTCTCTCAGTTTTGTCAGTTGTTTTAGTTTCTCTCGTGTGTGTTGCAATAGATCTTGGGCTTGGGATGTCCAAGTCTATTACACCACCACAATTGTTGCCTCACATTTAGCTATGGAGACTGACTTTCCATCTTTGCCATCCTCAACAGCGTCTCTTCCCCTTCAACCTTTACCCAGTGATGCTCCAACACCACCAGCATCTGCCATCTACCCCAATCCAACCGCCTCCTCATCCACTTCACCTCTGTTGTGCATAGTTACCCGGAACAGGAAATCGGAACAGGGAACGACAAATGCATGAAATGCCATTTCTTGTTTCGGATACTCACGTTTGAAACACGGAACGGGAAATTGGGATGGGAACGGGGACCTGAAAATGGCCATTCCTTGTAACTATGCTTTTGTGTCCCCCACCACCTCCTCATGATCCTCGATCCTTCATAGCTAGTGCTTTAGGAGCTTGGTAGCTCTCTCGAGCCGAGCATAATCTGATGTCACAGGTCCTTGATTGGTTGGGTGTAAATTTTGTGACGTGTGCAAAAGGCGCACTCTCTACTAGGTAACAGGCAGAGTCCCATGGTCTCCTCCTCCCTATCTTTTGCTTGCACGAAGACTTGAACAGAGGCTTCCATCATGGATTTTGCTCGTTGCTATATTCTGCACGGTATCCAGACTTGGGCATGTTGCATTCCATTATGCATTCTTATTGACAGCCTTGCACAGAGTATGAGGGGCCATACATTGTCTACATACAGAGGACAATTGATGCTTACGGCTGGTTCTATTTGTGGGACATACCACCCCGGTCCCTCGCACTAAGCGAGTATGGTCCGAGTCGGTAGTAGTTAGCACACTACGATGCTCTTCAAACTATGGCTCTTAGTTTAAAGCTTCTTGCTCCTTTGCTCCAGAACAGCGTGTCTGACCTCTACCACGTGATGAGGATGCTCTTCCATTAGCTCTTGTTCCACATCTTCGGCTAGGAATCAAGGCCTCAACATTGACACAATTGATGTATGTCTGCGAGGTTTCACGTTCCTCATTGTTTATCACATGGATTTGCATATTGCTACTTGGAATGTCAAGGGATTGCATCATTCTAGCATTGGTAGTCCAACATAGAATTTGCTTTGCAAAGATTTGCGCTCTCGTGTAGATTGAGATGGTGATATACTTCTTGTGTAGGAGCACAAGCTATGTATGGACAACTACATTAGATATGGCAAGTTTTTACATGGGAATTTTCATACATTTTGGGAAACTACGATAGGCCAACAATATTCTAGAAGTGGTGCATGCATTTCATGCATTTCTGTGGGACCCCGTTGGTTGCATTGTGATTGTGACCATGGTACATTGGTACATGGTAAGAGTGATGTGGATTACTCTAGAGATTGATGACTCCTTGGTAGGTGTGATGTCCATCTATGCCTCCGCTTTCGTTTAGGAGAGAGCTTCGTTTTGGCAGTAGGTGAATATATTGCCTACTTGAATGTGGATTGTTGGAGGTGTTTTCAACTATTGTATTTCCTCTGAGGATTGGTGCGTAGTTCAGCGGCCTTCTCTGCTATTTGTTGCACCATGTAAGAGATGCTTGGGACAGATTTCTTTTTGTGGTTTCTGCTATAGATGTCTAGCATATCCTATCCTCGACTCCCACTCCGCAATCATTGCAGTTTAGCCGTGTCCCTTACTGGAGGGACTAAATAGATTTTATAGTGGCACATGGTTATTATCTCATGGTGGGACAATTACGGTTTGGTTTGCTACAGTGCTCTTTGATCATGCTTCAATTTCTTTGCAATTTAAGATTTGAGACTTTCTCTATGCCTAGACAAGGATCACGCATTCTTGACTTGGTGTTACAGGATGTTCTGTTGTCGGGATGTTTGGTCACTTTGGATCCAACGACCCATTTGGAACATTGTCACAAAAATACGGAAGCGTAAACCGACTTTTTAATTGCACTTCAAATACTCAAGAGAATTTGAGAGAGAGAGAGAGAGAGAGAGAGAGAGAGAGAGAGAGAGAGAGAGAGAGCTTGACACTTCATTGGGGACTAGAAGATGGGCTGGTCCCCCCACATAAAGAGAATATCTTTTCTTTATTACTAAGGGAGAATCTTTACAAGCACAGGAACGGGGCAAAAGCCCGCCCTCTATTCTTTCTTTTCTGCTTATGACTGAGAGAGCGAGAAAACTACTCTCTGAGTTCTGAGAGAATTTTCCCTCTGCTATGAGATTTTGGGAAGCTCTCAGAAGCGAGAGTCTTATCTTCCACAAAACTCAACAGAAGCTCTTGAAAATGAGAGACTACCTTCCGCTAACTGTGTCCCTTTATGCATAATCATTCCTGCAAAATAAAAACAAGGGAGAAACACGCAAAATGCACTCACGCATGCTTGCTGTAATTTTTTGCACATAACCTGAAAATGTTACCTGAGCACATTCTAATGCCGAAATAGAGATCTTTTTCGCGATGGAATCGCACTAAACTTTGTGTATGCGTAGTGTAGGTAGAGAAGAACTAGATTCTATGAGTGCTTTGCTGAAATTCACCCAGGCGTGAAAGAAAGAGAGTTTCCTTCTTACTTTTTCGCGATGAATCTTCCCCCACAGCAGCCTATGATCAAGAGAGACCTTGTTCTAGGTGATGGGAGCTCGAAGACTCCACATACACCACAAGGGCTGATTCTCTAGCTTCAATGGAGAGCTCCGGTGCGTAGAGCACGCTCACTTTTGGTGAGTAGGTGCAATGCCAACCAGTGAAGAGGGGGAGGGGTTGCTCCTAAATAGCCAGCAAGAAGAGGGGGCGCTAGAGAATGAGGGAGGGTGAGAATGAGACTGAGAGAGTCAGTTTGCATTGGTAAGTGTGCCAAGTGGCACACACACTTAAAAACTTAAAAAACATTCAACTTTCACATTTTAAAAGTCCCTAAGCTATTAATAAAATGTGCAAATTAAGTGACAACTGCACACACAGATGCTACTAGTGAAATGTTAGCTGCTCCCCGGCACAATGTCGTACCAACAATGCTCTGGCATTACCTGTTCGCACTTGTCCAGCCATTTGGTCCAGCACAAAGCATTTAAAATAATTTAATTGACTTATCTTAAGGTCGTAAAATTAATTCAGGCCTTAGGGTTACTGTTCTAAGGACCCCATCTCATTCCTGTGCTCGCACTGATGCGCGTATTTTTTTGAGCCTGAAATCTGAGGCTACTATTTATCCCTTTATTGAAACCTAATTTCCTAATCACTAGGGCTTCAAGGTATTTTTTGCTAGGGTCTCCCTGAGGTGCTCTGGCCCAAGTTTGGGCGCACTTGAAGCCCTAGAACTACTAGTTCTATTCCGATGTGCACACAACTAAATAGATAACTATTTTCTCGTAAATAAATTAATTATTTACAAAGTCTGACATTGTTACAAACATGCATCACTACGTCTGCTCAGGCTTGTCGACAGACATCTGCAGAGAGGCGACGAGCTCTGTTCCACAAAGAGCGAGAGTTACATGATCATTTGGGATGCACCTGCTGGTAACTCCAGGAGTTTGTAGGAGATGAGGTTTGACACCAGAGAGACTGTTAGTCACATCCTTAATCCCAATTTGCCTATCATGCTTCGGTATCGACATGAATATCCAAGGCAAAAATAGGATGAATAAGGATTTATTTGTACATTTCAGGGAGCATCCCAAGGGGACTTATATTAGGGCCTTCCGAGATTTTGCAAACAAGCTACACACAGATCTTGATGAGGTCCGTGACATAGCTTCTGTCACAAGACGGGCACCACGTGCCAATAGAAAAGAACAAACTGACAAACTTTTAGCACTTCAATAATAACTGAACTGAAAAAGAGAGAGACGACACTAGAGACGGCATGCGACACAGAGTGGCAGAATTCTACCCCAGAGAGTATTGGCCCCAAATTTTGGCGCCCCTTTCGATATATCTTTATATTGCTTCAACACAGTACAAGCCGGTACTCCAGACTTTGCACCTTCTCCAGGAAGCATCCCAGAGAATTGAGCCCTAACCTCATATGTAAAGGCCCTTGGCCTAAAAAGCAATTACAGTAAAAAACCTTCAAACTCAAAAGCATCTGGTCCAAAAGCAAAGCCAAAAAGCTGCCAGGGTAAATCACAGAAATCCGTACAGCCTGCCACGTCAGCAGTCAACGCAAAACGCGGAAATCCGTATAGCATGCCACGTCATCGGCCAGTGTGATTTTTGGAAATCTGCCACGTCATCAGCCAGCTTCGCAATTTTCGGAAATCTGTTGCTTCTGCTTCTGCTTCTTCTAGGGTTTAGGCCCCTCGGTCGGTAGCTCCGTTCTTCAGTAGGTCGACACGTTAGCAGTTTGTTACGGCTTTATATTATTTTGAGCATTTGTTTACTGCAGATAGCTGACTGATGATATTTTGCATGGCAGAGAGGAGGTTTGGTCACATGTTCAGCATGTGGTTATAGAGGTTGTGTCATACTTGCTGGCCCCTTTCACTTCGTGGGAGATGCGTAATGTAGTGGTTGGTCTTGATGGTGCATCTTGTCTCGGAGAGGATGGGTTGACTCAGCGTTTTTTTCTTGCAGTTTTGTGATGTATTAGTTCCCTTATGCTTTCTGGCTTACAACACATTTTTGACACAAGGGAGATGCCTGCCACACTGTGTGTTCGGAAAGGTGGAGATGTATCATCCCTCCGACAGTGGAGTTTGATCACTCTCAAGTCTTTTGTGTATAAGATCTTTGCTCGCCTGACTATTATGCGTTTGAAGCCATTCATGGCCGATCTCATCGTACGTGGATTGTTTCGTGGGGCTGAGCCACAAAGCTTTTCATGTGCCTCTCCTTTGTGTGCGTCCAGGGATAGTGCGGGAGCTTGGCGCCCGACCATCTGATTCATCCTCCTCTGGATACATCTCATTTGTCACCCTTTATGTGCTGCTTGTGGCAGATTTGGAGGGATTTGTGCCTTGTTTTGATTCAACACCCACCTTACGTAGAGGAAGTAGCGAGGCAGCCACTTGTTTGGAATGGAGGAAACGTCTGTACTTTGTTTAAAGAGGATAAGTCTGGAGTTTTAAAGTTAAAGGGTGCCAGGTTTTACAGATCTTTAAAAACTTTTTTGACAGCTTAAAGATAGTTCAAATTGCAGTAAGGATTCAGAATTGCCTGGAATCAGCTCTGCACACACGTATACAGCTTGGAGCCCTCTCCTGGCACTAATGAACAAGACAGGTTCAGAGATTGGGCTTTCCCCAACTCGACACTCAATTGGTGGACTTATAGAGCTATGTACTTTTACCAATTGTTTGTAGCAGACATTTATTCAAGACAGAGTCACAGATGTAATTAATTTTGAAAATCACAGAAAGGCGACGTCTCTTGGTGGTCTAATGTATTTAGCTCAATTTGGTGTGCCCAGTGCTCTTTTAAGTTCAAATTCTTCTTGGATTTTCCTACAGCTAGACATTTGTTTTGTTATTCTAATTTTGTCTGTGAATGGTGGAAGTGGGCAAGGCTGTGGTAGACTTCTTCTTGGGAAATTAAGATGAACAGAGTTAATGTTACCTTCACTTTCTTGAATCAGGCAATGCAGTTGTGTCTTAAATCATGTTGCTACTGGTTTTCTGCCGGAATTTTCAGATTTTTTTGGGCTAATTTTGGCAAATTTATGGCATTTTTCGATCCGGGGCAAACTTTTCTTTGGTTTTTATGGCTCATTTGGAGCTTCAGAAAATCAATAACGGTTGACAATATAGGTAACACGGCAAAGCTCTTCCCATCTAGATCATTATAAGAGCCAAAGTTTGAAAAAAATGAAAATGAATAGGAACCATAAAACAAAGGAGACCTTTTCTTTCTTTTTTTGAAAATAAAAAAGACAAAAAAGAATCATAGAAAAAAGGAAAATAAAATGAAAGAGGAGACAAAGGAAGGAGAGAGAGAGAGAGAGAGAGAGAGAGAGAGAGAGAGAGGGAAAAAGTGTTTTTCAAGATAATATAAATCAAGAAATTGAAAAAAACACAAAAAATAAGGAAGGACAAACAATTAAAAGAATAGAATTAAAACCCAAAAAGGAAGGAGAAAAAGACAAAAATTGTGGGAACGTGGGTCCATTTCTTTTTGTTTTGTGTCTTAAAAAACCCCGAAAAGCCTAGAAGTCTCTTTTTTTTTGCCCATGATCGGCAAAAACTTACTTGAATCAGCCATTTTTTTTTTGGTAAATTCATGTATGTAACTGCTCACTCAAGGTTGCACAAAATTTCACGAACTTTGTTCAAATTGTCTACAAAAAAAATTATTTAACACAGGTAGTCAAAATTTCTGGAAACTGACCAGCGTAAATGGCTCTAAAATAAATGCTCAACTTCTACCCAAAATTACACCCTTTTTTGTCTTAACAAATACTCAAGATCAGTATTATTAATCATAAAATTAAATCTATGCATGTCATCACCTTAATCATACATGAGTTAATTGATCCATTGCATTTGCACAATAATGTGTTCACATGCACCCCCAATTGCAAGCACAAAATTGCACAAAAACATTTTGCATAGACACACTATTGCTTGTGCATACACGCACTATAATTAGAGTGTTTACACATGAAAATCAGCATGCACATTGATGTTAGTGCCCTAAATGATTAGACTTCACAAATTTATGTACTAGCATGTAACGCTCACTGCATAGAGTTTGCATGCAGAAGGGGAAAGAAAATGCAATTAAACATTCTTCTGTAAATGTAATTTTGAAAATTTAGACCATCGTAAAACCCCTTATTTTGAACTCATAGGTTATAGTAACATTTTTGTGGATGAGGCCCCCTAGATAGAAATTTGAAAGATTTTGGCATAAGAAAAGCATGAAAATGGCATTTCCAAAAAAAACGGTGTCAATTAATGACAACCAAAACCAAGTGCTAATGCACTCACATTGCACATATCCGATGCTAATCTCCCAATGACACATGGCCTACATAGACACGTGTGCCCAAAATTCCACTAGAAGAGGTACCCTCATTTCCAACCATATTACGAAATTACCATGATTAGCACCAAATTAATGTAAATTGACTTTGTATTCATGCTATTTACGTTCACCTTAACAAAATTGTGTTGGGTCATTCACGAGGTATTTATGCTTTGCTGATGCTTTGTCTCCTCTCTCCTTTAATCTCCACTTCATCTTCTTGCATGTTGGTTGACGTTCTTTTAGCATCTCACTAACAAATCAACATTGAGAGTTTCTCTCATTCTCTTATTGAAAGTTAGGAGATGATTGTCCTTGAACGTCTTTTTGCGCACACACACATTCACGCGAGCGTGCGCACGAACACACATGTCACTGGTATTTGTGGCTTAATAATGACATACCATATACTTGGAAACCCCATTACTAAATATGACTTGACCTGATCCATTAAAGGGCACTCCGCTTGATATGTTCAATCTATAGCTCTCCTATTGGGCTGATCCCCTTGCACTACACCTGCTCAAATAATGCTCTTTGGTCAAATTTCTTCCCGCCCCCCCCCCCCCCCCCCCCCCCCCCCCCCCACACCAATTTCTTTAGATGATTGAGGAGTTACCCCTCTCCTATCCCTTGGAAGAACCCCCAAGGTGATCTTACACCATTAGGATCTTGTTGAAGAAAACTGAGCTAGATCTTGATTATATTGATGGGAGTTAGTGTGCACATGTGGGAACCTACCCCTACACTCACTTTGGTCGGGAAATTGTGTTCTTCTAGTAGAAACATACCCTTAAACCTCTTTTCAAAGGGCTAATGAGCCGTGGCGTATTCAGGCACAAAGCGATTAATGCGTTTCGCCCCTATTGAGCGTGATGGCCTCTTCTGTAGACTCTTACCTTGCCTATTGCTTATTATTGTTTTTTCTGTTTCTTCGTTGTTTTTCCTCCCTATGCCCTTCGCCATTAAATCCTGATAGTATAGCTGCATACTTGGACTTCAGGTCGATCTTGTAAGCGGATCTTGAGGGAATCCTTGTGCGTCTCTAGCTTGACTGTTATCCACCTTCAATTATTTAAACAAAGGTGAGGGAAGATCTTCCCCTCACTTAGCCTTGATATGCGTGGTGTGTCTCAGAAAGAGAGTTGAGTGTGTGGTCTGTCGATTACATTGGTTCACTGCAAGCTATTTTGGGTGGGGTGGCTGGGTCTCCCTTCGTAAAGCTTTTCACTATGGAGCTAGTCAAATAAAACAATACTTCTCAGGTTGGTGCCACACTGTTAATGATTAAAAATTTCCCCTTAATTTCTCTCTTTTTTGTTTTTTGATGATGCCTTATGGGTTTGAGAAATGTGGAATTACAATTTCTCTGATGAGTGTTTCAAAACTGCTCTAATGATGTTTTATTAGTAATCTCATGTGTCTGCAGAAACCAAGTTTGCTTGTTTTTTCATTTTCATGGTAGAAGAAACCATTGGGATTGATTGAGCAAATGTGTACTCCGTCCCAGTGGGCACTTTTTCGTTGAAATTTTAGCAAATGTATACTACTCCTCGGCTTTAGCTTATCTTTCATAAAAAACTTTACATTAGACAAGGATGTAGATATATTGGGTTGCTTTTTGTAAAATTTTGAGTTATTTTGGTCAATTTTTGATCTAATAGGCCTCGCATATAGGCGGTTAGGAAGCTTTCTATAGTGAAAGTATTTGGGTAAAAATTGTCACTTTTTGAAACTAAATTTATGCTACCTTTGAGCTTTGACATACTCTACCCTATGATAGATTTAATTTGGGTTTTCTTGGATCATTTACTGCCTTAGGGTGTTATTAATGATGTTTTACCTGTTTACTGACAAACATTTTCTCATGTTATGCATACTATTAAACCTGGCTAGTGTTGCGTATTTTTGACTAGGATGGATTGAACTCTAAACATTGATAGTTTATAAATTTCAACTATTGAGTTATATTGCACTCTAAGGTTTGCATTGATCAAACCTAGGATGGATAGGATACAAAATCAAGGAAATGAGATCGATTGCTTTTGTCTTTTGGAGTTTTTGTACTATTGGATTTTTTTGGACTACTGGTTTCTCTAGACTAAGCACAATAAGAAATTTTGATGGTTTCTATTACTAAGGGCTACTGGATGCTTTTTGTACTGATTGGGGAACCCCCGCATTTGTTAAATGTATTGGTTTATAAATATTGTGATTCAGTAATGATACGGTATTGATTAGTTGAGATTGTCAGGTAAGGTTTTGACTTGGGTATATACTGATTACTCAGACACGACTAGTTTACAAATCATCTTGTGGATACTAGTTGGTTGAGAATCCTGCTAATGATACGTGTAAAATCTTAGATTTAATTCTTTTTTACAAAACCAACTGTAAATCGTAAGTGTTTTGACAAAAAGGCTTCATTTCCTCAGTTCTTTGAAAGAAAAATGGGTAAAACACTTGGATCAGAAGGGGTGATGGTGTTTTGTTCATTACTTAAATTAATTAATATATATAATTACGTTAAAAAATATGGGTGATTGCTAACCTTAATACCTTCAATACCTAATATTAAAGGATCTCACTTGGATCAGAAGGGGTGTGGCGTTTTGATCACAACTTAATTTTTTTTAACACTAGGTTGGTAACCTAACAGGACATAAAAGTGTCCTTTCAGGGTTTTGAAAAAAACCTCCAAAACCATAGTAGATCCACTCATTTTGTAAAATCCTTTCATGAGGTTATAGTTCAAGGCCTACTACACATAGAGAAAATAAGAGACTTGTAAAATTTCTCATCTTTTGGTCACACCAAGCCTCCAAAGTTGATGGATCAGTACATTTTCATCAAAATAGTCATTTCTTACGTTTTTTTGTATAAAAATAAGATTAGGGATTTTTGTAGGACTTGGGATAAATTCCCTTGTTAACTTCAATGGGTTGGTGATCAGAACATATGATTGCTTCTCACTCACTATTTTTTGTTTTGCCAAAAGAAATAGGTACAAAAAAGTTGAATTTTTACCATTCTGCAAACCTATCATCAAAGTTTCTATAGCCACACTGAATACAAATAATATATGCATGTTTTCTTAGTTCCCTATTGTCCTTTAGGTTCATAAGGAGCCATGGAGCATGTCAAAAGAATAATACATCTCTTACCAAGGGGAATCTTGGGGACAAAGATGAAGTGCTAAATACAGCAAACATGAAAAAACTGGGTTCAACATTATGAGTTGTAGAATCCCATAGAAACTATTGAATATCTAGCCAAATTTGATCCTTATGACTAGATATGGTTACTACCTACAAAATGCATATAGTTGTCACAAGAAACTAGCAATATTGAAAAAGCTATACTTGATATACTAGAATGTTTTGTTTTCTTCTATAATAGAAAAAACCAACCATCGTTGTGTACTATGAAAAATAGGGTATTAGGTGCCCAAAAACTCAAGGAATATTAGCTTTATGTTACAATATGGGACATAGAAAATCAAAACTACATTTGGATATCATGAAAGCCACCAAAAAAATCATAAAAGAGCTAAAATTGGCTAAAAAACAGGATTTGACAATTTTTGTAATTTGGTCATAACTTATAACTTTAATATTTATTTCTCCCTAGAAGCATCAGGACATGTTGAGGACTACTAAAGATAGTTCTCTATCATTATAGACCTCACAAAGATGAATTCTAGAGTGGTATAGTTGCAAAAAAGTTGAAAAAAGCCAAAAACAGGACCCGTTTTTTCACACAGTTTAGGTTGTGAAATGCTGTGCAAGGACAAGGTTAAAGATGGAATTGATATTCCAAAAAAATGTCAAGTTTTTTTTAGCTCATGAGACAACTTTCTAGATAGATAGCACCTCAAAATCCATTTTGAAACTCTTGACATAATTCAAGTAAAATGGTCACTTAACAGGACATAAAAGTGTCCCATTACCAACCTAGTGTTAAAATATATAAAAGAACACACTTTAAATACTTTACAGCTGATCTGGAAGGGTAATGGTCTTCTAATCGCAAAACTATGGTAGCTTCATACCATTTCTCTTAAGGATGGTTACTTGCCTATTTTTAACACTATATGGATGGTAGGTATAGTTAAAAAGGTGTTAAGTATGAGTTCATTGACACCTGTGAAATGTATTCAAGGCTTATGAACCCTTTGTTTTGTTTATATGGATACTGGTGAGGACTTTATCTTTACTTAGGATCTTTTTGGCTTAGCTATCATTTCATCACTGATGAACCTATCCTCTTTCATCTTAGAATCAGTTTTTCTTGGCTATCGCATGTACAAAACAGTAGAATGATAGTTCATTCTCTCTATGATGTAAAAAATGAATCAAAGATTGAGTCATTTTTGTGCTTATCTTTGCCCTTTGTCTAAAGCCAACTGTCTTTTGAAATGTTAAGTTCTTTTGTGTTTAAGTATAAGTTTAAAAATAGCAACACACACATCTTAAACACAAGGTTCTCCCAGGAAGCTAGAAAACCAAGACACTGGCTTTAGAAATTTGTTGATTTATAGGGCTTCGATGGACCCACTGTGTGTAATTCCTATTTAGATTGACTAGTATTAGGTGGTTCATCTTAGACTATAGGTCGGATTCATGCTCACGGCGATTATGGTCTTTTGACTATTCCGATTTTTGGGGTTGCGGGTTCATCCATGCTCGCTTACCTTGGTTCTAACTGATTTTTCAGGTTCACATTAAAGACAAGCTGATTGCTTGTATGAGGGTCATCCATGACCCTCTGAAACATGAAAAGATAATGGAAAGCATTTTGCAACACTCAAAGGACCTCCCTTTACATAAAGCCCCGCCTCCTAGAACTAGACCTTTTCTTGAAAGAAAAGCAAAAAGAAAAAAGATCACTTACCCCCTAAGTAAATACAATCTAATCTCTCAATCTTTTGTTACATGCCTTATCCCTCTTCGAAGGGTCTGAGTTAGCTTCATAACCTATTTCTGTTGCTAGCTCCCTTGTTCTTTGATGTATTAGCAATGTGGATGCTTCATAACTTATTTATGACTCTGCCCTAGCAATCGACAAGAAGTCTTCTTTCCTACACATGCTATCCTTCAATGATTTTGGTGTGTTTTTGTCCTTGGTGTATGTGTACTCGCTAAGGATTTGGAGAGGTAATGGTCTTCTAATCTCAAAACTATGGTAGCTTCATACCATTTCTGCTAAGAATGGTTACTTGCCTCTTTTTAACACTATATGGATGGAATGTATAGTCAAAAAAAGGTGTTATGACATGGATAACAACTGATAGGGTTCATTGACACCTGTGAAATGTATTCAAGGATTATGAACCTGTTGTTTTGTTTATATGCATACATGTGAGGACTTTATCTTTACTTAGGATCTTTTTGGCTTAGCTATTGTTTCGTCACTGATGAACCTATCCTCATTCACCTTAGAATCAGTTTTTCTTGGCTATCTTATGTACAAAACAGTAGAATGATACTTCATTCTCTCTATGATGTAAAAAAGGAATCAAAGACTGAGTCATTTTTGTGCTAATCTTTGCCCTGTCTAAAGCAAACTCTCTTTTGAAATGTTAAGTTCTTTTGTGTATAAGTATAAGTTTAAAAACAACAACACACACGTCTGAAACACAAGGTTCTCCCAAAAAGCTAGAAAACTAGGACACTGGCTTCATAAATTTGTTGATCTATAAGGCGTTGATGGACCCACTACGTATAATTCCTATTTAGGCTGACTGGTGTTAGGTGGTCTATCTTAGACTATAGGTCGGATTCGTGCTCATGGCTATTATGGTTTTTTGACTATTCCAATTTTTGGGGTTGCACGTTAATCCATGCTTACTTACCCTAGTTCTAACTGATTTTTCAGGTTCACATTAAAGACAAGCTGACTGCTTGTATGAGGGTCATCCATGACCCTCTGAAACATGAAAAGATAGGAAAGCATTTTGAAACACTTAAAGGACCACCCTTTACATAAAGCCCCGCCTCCTAGAACTAGACCTTTTCTTAATAGAAAAGCAAAAAGAAAAAAAATCACTTACCCTAAGTCAATACAATCTAATCTCTCAATATTTTGTTACATGCCTTATCCCTCTCCGAAGGGCTTGAGTTAGCTTCATTACCTATTTCTGTTGCTAGCTCCCTTGTTCTTCGATGTATTAGCAATGTGGATGCTTTAGAACTTATTTATGACTCTGCCTTAGCAATCGACAAGACGTCTTCTATCCTACACATGTTATCCTTCAATGATTTGGGTGTGTTTTGGTCCTTGGTGTATGTGTGCTCGCTAAGGAAAGAAATCCATGAGAGAGAGAGGGGAGAAAGAAAAAAGAGCGGATTCTCAACTATCAAGGGTTGAGAGAGGGAAATAATATTTTTGGAATATGGTTGTTGAATTCACAAAAAGTGGTTGCTGCAAAATACTCACCAAAAAATATTCCCTAGTAGCCAGTGTCTGATTCCAACCAAAAGTTTCAAACAATTACTTGGGAAATGTTTTAGGATATAATCCTTATCCTCTAATGGTCTCTCTAGTGTTAGGGGCTCACAACCCTAACATGTAATCAATACAAGAATGATGCAGTGTAAAGATAAACGAGGCAAGGGATTGCACATTTAATCACAGAACTGCAGAGTAGATGAAGAAGAAACACCATAATGAAGATAAGAAAGTACTCAATTCATTGTATATTCATCATCACCATTGAACTACAGAGCAAAAACACCAGTACGACTACAAGGAACTGCCAAAAATGCATGTCGGTTACATTCAAAAATTGCTACACGCCATATGACCATTCGAATATTCAAAACGACCTAGGCATTAGGCACTTGTGTAAACATGCCTCTAAGGCTTAAAGCTACGACCTTAGTTAAAGTCCAAAAAGATAAGTACCCTGACACATTAGGCACTAACACCTGGCACACCCGGTGGGCAATGTTTTGAGGACCCACAATTCCTTGATTAAAATCAACTTGATCTTCAGGTTCAGCTTGCTGTTCCTTTGCATCTTCATCCTGGTCAGTAATTGTGTTGTTCTCTCCAATAGTTCCTGCATCCACCTCATCTTCAGGTGCTTTCATTAGAACCTCAGCATATTCTCCACTGAGTATCTCATCCACAATAGACAATATTGAATCTCTAAACTATTGTTGTCCACCTGCAACACCTGCTTCTTCATATGCAACTACAATTGGAACTATTATTGCACCTGTTGTTAACTGTTCTTGAACTTCAATTTCAGCTTTATCCAACATTACAGTATCACTCTGAGTATGCAATTGTTTAGGTTGATGATTTTTTTTGCTACTCCAACTACTTCTGCAATTCCTCATACTGTTGTTTTAGTTCATCATACTGCTACTTTAGTTCATTATTCAGTTTTTGCACAAACAAATTCTCCTCCTTTACTTCTTCCCCTGCGCCAATACTTACTTCCATCTCAGCTGCAACCTCATCCATTGTATGTTCTTTAATGTTCTTACCTAAGACTTCCATCTCAGCTGCAACCTCATCCATTGTATGTTCTTCAATGTTCTTACCCAACACTTCCTCGATGTGTTCAATAATGCCTCCCCAACATGCTGATGCTCTGCCTCATTCTCCTATCCTGTGTGACTGGAACTGTATCTTCAATTAACTACTCTTGAACTTCTTGATCTGCATTATCCATTAGTATCACTTCACATTCAATACCCTCTACTTTAGGTTGGTCATGGACCTGTTGTTCCCCCTTTTACTTCAGCTGTATAAAATAATCTTTTAGTTCAGTGAACTTCTTATGCAACAATAAATTTTCTTTGTTAGCCTCTTCTTCATCAAAGGCCTAGTATGGTGTACTAAACACATTAGCAGGTTCAGGTTTTTGTTCAAGTTCAAGTTTAGGGTAAGGTTCAGGTTTCTCTTCAAAAATATTGAAGAAAGATTCAAGGTAGGATGAAAAATTTGCAACCATTAGACACTGCCTCTTGAACATATCCAATATCTCTGCATGTAGATGCAACACTGGGAGACTTGATTTAGACTCCATATGCAAGAATAATTGATTATCCTGAAAATTCAGATTCAAGAAACACTAAAACTGATCCGGTTCTTCATCAAACTGATCTGATTCAAGGCTTAAAACTAAGAAGTTGAACACTTCTTCACACATAAAAAACACCACCAAGATGGCTTGCTCACATCCCTTCTCAGAAACATAAAGAAATCCTCTTTGTAGCTGCAAATCTCTCCAATCAGTGATATCTCCCTGAAACTGAAAACTTTTGACTTCTGCTCCCTGAAAAACTTCTCTTATGTCATCAAGCATGAAGAAATAAAACCAATGAGATATAAGAATATCAACATCATCTCCTCCATCAACAACATCACATAGAAATATAGAACCATCTTCACGAAAACCCACTTCAACATCATCAAGAACTTGCAAAAGGCTTGCATATCATTAGTCAAAACCATCTCCTCGGCATCAACAAAACCATTGACATCAAAAGCTTGGTATAAATCATCAAGAATACCATCAGTAAACTAAACTTCCTTGGAAAAGGATGCACTTTCAATATCCTTGATTGAATTTGTAAAAGCACCAACATCATAAAGATCACTGATGACAACATCACCAGTCAAGACACCTTCCATAACATCAAGGTTTGAAGAAGACTCCATATAGTTGATTTGAGTAAGTTGAAGATTCAGATACTCAATTTGATTATCCTTATCCAAAATAACTTGCTTAAGAGCATCATGAAGTGCATAACAATAAGAAATATGCAAGTCAAATTCAGCTCGAACGTGAAAAATCTCCACCATCAACGATGCCTTCTCTTCTTGAAGTTGACTGATTTTAGAAACCGCTTCATTAGCCGCAACCATATTTGAATACCTCTCATTCTCCAACTGCAAAGAAATATTATGGATCATCTCCGCTTCAGAAATAACAAGACTTTGTAGTTCAAAAAATTTAGGTACATAACTTCTTTGAAAATCAGTAATCTCAGGCTCATGGACCTGTATGGTGGAACTCAATAAATTAGGGACCTTCGGTATTAAAACTGGCAATTTAGGGACTTAAATTCAAGATCCTTGTCTTCACAACTTGAATAACTCATATCCACTTCTGGAGATTGGTTTTCTGTCTTCAAAACTCCAAAAAACACTTCTCCATCAACACAAATACCTTCCATCACTTGCAGGATAATCCTCATCAAGATACATCAAAAATTGATTCAACACATCATCCTCATCATCAACACACATTATGTATTCAACTATATATGTCTCTTCCCGTTCAGTACACTGTAATCTAATCTCTTCTTGAATTCCAACCTCTTGAAGATTGATGTCCACGATTGGTATATGGGTTGGTATGTGGTATTGATGGCTTCTTTGGCTCACTCCCACTCGCATTTCCTTCTTCTCAATTCCCAACTCTTCTTTCGGGTAGTTCTTGTTTTCTTCTTGCAAAGATACAAGTCTCTTTGACGTGAGGTTGGCTTTGTGCTTGAACTTCTTTCATTAATTTGGGACTTACAACAAGTGCATTTGGAGAAGTTAAACATGATTGTACCCGATTTTTCCCAGTCAAGGGGAACATTGGTGTTGTAACACCCTAGTCATCATCACTTTCTCTTTCCTCTTGAAACTGATCTTCATACTTCTCTGTCAAGCCTTCAATTGCTTCTTGTAACATTTGTATCCTACGCATACTAGAGCGAGACTTTCTTCTTTGTCCTTCACGACCTTCATGCCAGTCTTCTGCCTTGTCAAGAAGATTAGAAAAATCATCCAAATCCTCTTGTGCATCACATAGTTCCTAATGATTTGATGCATCTTGAAAAGATCTGACAATCCGATACAATTTCTTGCAGAGTTTATGCATACAGTATTTGACGCATACATCTTCCTTTTGACAGTGCTTACACATGTAAGGACATTCCTTTGTGTAGTTCTCATACTTTTGACATATTGCACACTTTGTCTTCTTCTTCTTTGCCATTAATCACACATAAAAAAAATAGAGAGCATTTGTACCTCTTTAAACCCTGAAACTTCTTAAACTGTATTGCAAACTGAAATATCTGAAACTGCATTCTGCAAATTGAAGTATTGTAATCTGCAACATGTAAACAGTTGAACTGCAAAGTGCAAAATGCAAACTGCAGACTGTACATTGCCTGAAACTGCAGACTGCAAACAACAAACTGAAGATTCCAAACTGCAATTTGCATGCTGTCAGGGATATGAAAATTAACAGAAACTTGAAAATGAAAAGAACCCTGAACACATTTTTCTTCTAGGTTGTGCCTTTTTTGGCCCCACAACAAAAACGACCAAGAATCTAAACAAGAAGTCAATAGTCAAGAACTTGCAGATGATCCCAAAGTCTCTCCTTTTCCCACTTCGTTGCTCTTCAGCATGGCCAAAGCCAACAGGATTGAGATGACGATGGTTAAGAGAAACTTTGCAGCATAACCGACTCACTATTGTCTTTGAGATTACTGGAATTCGCTCCCATGTCCATTAGGACACGCACAACAGGATTGCCAAAGTGTTAGGGGCTCACAACCCTAATAGGTAATCAATACAAGAATGATGTGTAAAGATAAACGAGGAAGGAGACTGCCTCTCAACATAACCATCTGCAGATTGTAATTTTATTCTTGTTTTCTTGAGAGCAGGTCTTCCCCATTTCTCCCACATTTCTTTGGTGGAAATGGCCACTCTAACCCCATTATCAAGTATTGCAATCATTTTTATCCCTTTATGTTCCACGGTCAAGGTGGTATTCCCTTCTTCTCCTTCACAATAACCACCCACCTTGTTTACATATACTAGTTTGCCTTTGATTTATCTTGTGTGATTTTACCCATTTGATCACCTAAGGGGATATCTTGAAGAGGAATTTCTAATCCCATCTTTTCTAAATTTTTACCCACTTCTCTAATCTGTAACAACTCAGATAGAGTTATCATACATTGCATAGGAGTAGACATTAGTTCATGTAGGATATTAGTATCCATCATCTTTGGAATTGACTTCCATTGCAAGGGCACTATCCTAAGCTCCAATTTTGTTGTGTGTTCTCAATTAAAAGATGGTAAAGTTTTCAACGTTTTAGGTTTATGCTCCTCTGAAGCTTCTGTCCTTGCATCACTATATAGAGATTATATATCTCATGGGTGAAATTTGTGGTCCATGCTGATCTCAGTGATAGGTGCAGACTTAAAAGTCATACTACCATCCTTCTCATTCCTTATCATTTCCCATAAGGCTTGTGGCCATGGCTATTTCACTTTAGGGATCAATATCATCACTTGTGACTTTGAGTCATCTGTGGTATTAGCCACTATCTTGTTTTCCAATGGTGTTTTTGTTCCAACTTTTGCTTCATCATTTGTTTCACTTTCCTTGTGCTCAATTTCCTCGTCTCTTTTGTAGATTAATACTTCTTGTCTTAGGATATTTTGTTTCTCTAACTCCATTAGAGTTTGAGTTGTCTCTATGATCCTTTTCACATTTCAAGTCTATGTTTCTCAATTTTTGGATGCAGATAGGCTATTCCAATGTCTGATTGGTTTTCAATCTAGCCTCATAATCTTGCAATAGAGCCTCTAAAGGTTCTATAGCTTTATCAACCACGACTGAACCCCTTGATGATGTCTTGGATGACATCGCTCCTTCTGTTTTTTTCCCCGTTTTTCTTTTCTTGTTTTAGCTACTCTCTAGTTTATTGTAGCTTATCTTTTAGGGTAGTTTGTTCTTTTAGCCTTTTTGCTTTTATTTTGTCTCGTTTAGCTTTCCATGATGTCCTTTGAGTCCTCACTAATATGCTCTTAATTTCCGTTTGAACCGATAGTTTATGTTTCTCCTTGAAAGGTTTGTTTTTGGTACCTTCTCTAGGACTCAGTTTTGGATCCACTCAAGCATGGAAAAATGCCAATAATATTCATTGTTGATTTTCCCTTATTATCCGGATTTTTTGGACATTCCTGCAAAACATGATTGATTGTACATTTATCACAGTATCCAAAAATCTTTATATGTTCACCCTTGTGTGGACATTTTCTTACCCAATGATGACCACCACATTCATAGCATTGACTTGCGTATTGGGTTGCTTGTGGAGTCGCCATTCGCTGTCCTGTTCTAGAAGGATAACCCCTAGGTTTATAATTCTGGTTAGCTACAAATATAAGCGTGTTTCTCGTTCATCATATAATAATTTTTCATTGGTTGTGTAACATATGATGGTTGTGCAACATCATTTGTACTAACCAAGAAGGATGACCTTCGTCAACATACACGTTACTCTCACGTATTTTCTCAAAAGATACAATCGGCTCTTCATAGTATGAGGTTGGTGGTAGCATTCTCTGACTTGTAAGTGTTTCTAACGATTGTGTGTACCTTACGATTGCTTGATTCTCTTGAGGTAATGAGGTTCATATCCCAACATTGATTGAGGTTTGTTTCCCCCTTGGGATATGTTGTTTGGGCCTATCTAGTATCTTGATGGTGATTGCATTCTCTTAGGTCCATAAGGCCTTTTCCTCATATTATTCTTGTTATAAAAACACTCATTCGTCTCGTGGTTTGTCCATTTTTGCTCAATAGCACACCACTTAAAAATATGTTGTGCATTTAAAATCGTTGGTCTTGACTGAGTGTTGCACCATGGGGTGGGATGATCCCCTCCACACATGTCACACCTCCTCATTGGTTGTTGTCGTACATTTGGGTTCTGTCTATAGCAATGGTTCATTCTCCTTACCACTTCATCAACAAATTGGTCAATGTTTGGCATGGTAGGAGTTTGAACATTCCATTTTTTCATAGATTCATTCATCGTAGAAGAGGTGCAACTAGTTACATTCTTTGCGTCTTTCGTAACCTCTTTGTAGGCCTTACAGTTGTCGGCTAGATATAAAGCTTCTCTTGTGACTTGCTCAAATGTTGTGCATGCTTTCAAGTACAGGTCCTTCTTGAGAGTTTCATTCCTCAAGTCCTCTATGAAGAGAACTAATAGCCTCTCATCTTGTGGTAGCTCTCTTGTTGGACACCTCTCTATATACTGTTTGAAGCAAAGCAAAGCTTCCTTCAATTTCTCATTCTTTTGTTTCTTAAAAGTGTACATTTGGGACACTGTATTGTGTTAGATTCCCCTTTTAAAAGATTCCTCAATGAAGCCATACAAAAGTTGCTCTATGTTTGGGAAATCACATTGGAACCACGTCAAGGCTATTACTTTGAATGTAAGCCCAATTCCCTCATCCCGAGTCTGGAAATCCGCAATCTGTTCAATCCTCAAGACTTATTTGAAGAGTGAGACATGAGCATATGGACTTTGTGATCTATTATACCTTTTGAAAACACATTTAGCTACGTGAGATGGTCACATACATCATCTTTTTGCAACCATTCTCTCTACTCATGGCTCTCTTGCTAGACGATGTCTCTAGCCTCATAACCCCTCTAGGAACTCTAGTTGAATTTCTTTCTCTAGTTTTCTCATGAGAGCACACATCACTTGCTTCCATCAAGGTATCTCAAACTCTTGTCATATATATATTGTGCTAGGAACTTTACTGGCCCCATGCATTGAACACTGTCCCTATGCATTGAACCTTAGAACCCAAGAATCCCATCGGTCTTAGCACTAAAAACTGATGTTGGGTCATTGAATCAACAAGCCTTGATCTTTTTGAACTCAATCTTCCTGTCTATGGTATGCTATCCAAGACACTAGATCTGAAAATACTAGGAGTGATATAATATTGATGGAGTGGGCCTCCAAAATATGTATATCTCTTAATTTCTCTTTGGTCTATCATTGAGTACCTATGGCCATACTTGTCAAGCATGATAATGTGAGTGTCTCTCCCTTTGATGTATGCAAAAAACAAGAATACAACCGTTTGTGCTTTGACAACTCTCCTACGCACTGTTCATCACATTTTTTCACCATTATCATATTCATATAGCATTACATGGATATTCTCCATGTTGACTCGTTTTGCGTTGTTTACATGCAAACTTAGGTTGGTATTTGGCTTGACCAACTTAAGTACTTCATCTTTCGGCTCTCTGTCAACTTTCTCTTTCGTGCTTGTCATTCCATATTTGTCCACAATATAGGGATTTTTCACCAATAAATACATCGTTCCCTCATCATCAAAGCATCGATCACCACCATAGTCAACAAGCACTAGGTCCTTGAACACACTAGGTCTTTCCTATAGTTTGATGCATTATCAATCCATACCATCTTTGTAGACCTTTGCACTTTGGTTGTTTTTGAACTTATACTTTAAGTGCAACAATTTTATTTTGGGTGTTTGCTCGGATGGTCCCTCCTTAAGACTCACCTTGTTTATAAGCTTATAGCCACTTTGTTGGTCCAAAATCTTGAATTGGTCAAGCAATTGTACTTTTTGCACAGAACTTATCTTGGCTTGTAGAATCCTCTACTCATGTACAAATTCAAATTTGAAAAGACCTTTGTACTCTTGATGATTATACCTTTCGGTGGTATCACTCTGGGTTCAATATTGCAAAGGAACATGGATCATGAACCATGTACCTCAATGGCTAAATGTGATGAAACTTTATTCGCATCTTGCTCTTGGGGTTTAGGCCAGATGAAAATAAAACCCTAGGTCTGACTTTGTGGTTTTTCACCATGTACTATTTCCACCATGTACTATTTTGATAGGCATTTGAAAACGTCAACAACGATTGTAGTGGGAACCTTGCCAGCGAACTGCTTTCCGATAGGCATCTTCACATGCTATCATGTTGGCTGAGTTAACTGCAATGTTTACTAAAATAACATATTGAAACGCTGCCTGTTATAGTGGTGCAAAGCGGTTGGACTACTAGCATGTCAAAACGCCTTGTAGAACAACAAATACAATCGGTGAGCATCTCAAAAAGCTCATGGTGTTCAAGCCAAAATGATTTGTCAACGAAGGCATATCAAAACTCCCTCTTGGTGGTGTAGCAAGTAAGTATTTTCAAAGCATCTGAAAAGGCAAAGATAAGTAGAGGACCAGTTCTTTGGCAATTTTCACAGCATCTCAAGACGCTTATGTGTACCACCCTAGAAGTGCTGCCAATTATCTAAAACATCTCAAAATTATGCTAAATATACAAAAAGACTTCAAAGATTGGCCAAAACAACATGCCTTTTATGTGTTGAAGGTTGTTTCAAAAATTTCTCAGGTTAGATATGAGTTGTGTCCAAGGCACATAAAGGAGAGGAGATTTTGGATCCATGAAGCACTGGCTGTCATGCACGGAAGACTTGCCTCAAGGATGTGGGTGAGGTTTGCCGTTTTCAGTGTCATAGACTTATGATTTTATGGTCAACACTATCATTTATGTTTCATTAAAGCTTTTGTTTTAGCCTATCAATTGTCAGTAATTGCCATGTCACACAAATTGTATGGGTTAGACACTACCACACCTAAGTGGTAAGACCTCCCAAAAACATCTTTTCTCAGCCTATTGTCCCACTTCTCATGAGGTTATTGAGTAAACCAAAACCCAAGGTTTAGAAGTAAACCAAAAACTCCACTTGTCGGTATCTATTTTTTGACCTACACTCTATCTGTGTTTGAGGGGGGGTTCATTTTCATAGCACCAGGTTATGGGTGTACTACAACCCCTAGTTGTGAGAGAACCTAAAACTCACGGTTGATGAGTACACCAAAAACTCAAAGTATCATGAGAGTGGTGAGTCTAGTTTGAGCTTAAGGGGGTGATTGTTGGATTTTCAAGCCCTCTACCCATGGGAACATGCTTTAAAGCATGCAGAGATACCTCCAGTTTAATGGAGTCTTGCATGGCAAAGTGCATGGCTAAAGCTATATATATATGTAAAAGGCTTTTTTACAAATCCAATCATAGCGTTATTTTATAAGGTGTCGATTTGATCTTCTCTCTCTCTCTCTTTATCTCTCACTTCTTTCTCTACATGCTCAAGCACGCCATCCTCGACGCCACCTTATCTCTCATGGATTCTTGTCACTGGCACCCTCCATAGCCGAAGCTCCGTACAAACTTATCTTTCATTGTGCACTAACCAATGCTACTCTTTGTTGTGTCTCTTGAGCTTCCTTCCTCTTCTCCAAGCTGTGTGTGTTTCCATGCAACCCTATTTCGAACAATTGGTATCAGAGCAAGTTGCATCTTGTCAGGCTTAGTCGCCAGAATTGCCAGTATATGCATGCTCACTTTCTCAGATTTTCGTCAGCTTTGGTGAGCGTCAACAAGTTGACATATACTTTGGGATTTCTCATAGAGCTCAGTCTGCTAAGTTTTTCCATTCGGGCTAATTTCACCTCTATTTCTAATGTAGTTGGTACTGTGCATGCAATTTTGTCCTTTTGTGTACAGTTTTTGTCAGTGCCATTTTCTGCATAAACAAGTCCCTTACACTCTTCTACGGGTTTAACTGTATAGCACTTGTTGGTCTTGCTTTGTTTCTCCTCATTTCGGGCAGTTTTCACATCAGGTGCAGGCATTCACCATGCATGACAACAACACAGATGTGTTCAAGATGTTTGCTGATGAGGATAAATTGGATGGGGACAATTACCCTATGTGGGCTTACATGATGCAAAATTTCCTTACGTCAAAGGGAATTTGGAATGTTGTGCAAGGCATTGATGTACGCCCTGGTTCTGTGGATACAGACGATGTTGAGGATGTTGTAGGTTTTGGTGATAGGGTTACTGCTGTCCATAGCTATTTTGCCTACGACTAAGCAAGCTTGTTGGGATGTAAGAGATACGTAGGCTCATGCATTGATTGAGTTATCTATGAAGTGCACTATTACTCTTCACATTCGTTCAGCTAAATTTGCAAAACAGGCTTGGGATATTCTGGATGGTCTTTATGCAAGTTCAATGAGGCTAAAATTGCATTGTTATGTAAAGAGCTTTAGTTGAAGATTATGCATGAGGAAGGTGAAATGGACACTTTCCTTGCTATTCATGCACTTCAAGAAAATTTTCGCTATGGCTAAAAATGTCTCTAAATGTACTATGGGCACCCCCCGTTTAGATTGAGGGGGGGAGTATATATCTCACGAGTTTAATGCATTTTTGGCTAGTCGTGGGATAAAACACCAATGTACAGTGCCGTATACACCTCAACAAAATGGTGTTGCTGAAAGAAAAACTAGGTCACTTACGGAGATGGCATAATGTATGGTCAAGAGTCAAGCTTTCCATATTCTTTTTTCCTTGAGCCCATCATGTGTGCTACTTATGTAGTTAACAAGTGTCCTACAAAAGCTTTGTACTGTGTGACTCCATATGAAGCTAGGGAAGATAGAAAGCCTTCTATTGATCACATGCACATTTTTGGTTGTTTGGATTATGCTTTGGTGCCACAAATGCAACACATAAAATTGGATGATAAGGATATCAAATGCATTTTTGTTGGTTACAGTACTGAGAGCAAAGGTTACAGGTTATACCATCCACAAATGAAGTGTATCTTGGTTTCATGTGATGTGAGTGTGGAAGATTCTATTCGGCCTTTGCTGTCATGTACTAGAGATAGTAATGTAAGCTCACATGACGTTTATGACAGTTTGTTGTCTCTTTTTGGTGGTGGAAACTTAAATGTGAATTCAAATGAGTTAAATGTACAGCCTATGGGGGTTTCAAAAGTTGCTATGGGTCAGCCTATTTTTAATGCAGATGTCCATGATGTACTTGATGTAGAAAGGGTTGAGAATGAGCAGGCCAGAGGTATGCCAAAATGGCCAGTCCATACTTTGCGTGACAGTAAATTGGATACACCTTTTTCTACTTGTATTTGTTCAGGTTCTCCCCATGCATTTTATGCATTATATTGTTACGCTTTGGCTGTTTCTAGCTTATGTGATATAGAGAAACCTCTGTCTTTTGATGAAGCACAAAATTCAAAAAATTGGATGGCTGCCATGCAATAAGAATATGATGCACTTACAAAAAATGACACATGTAGTTAATGTGAGATTGATCGCTATAAGGCTGGACTTGTTGCAAAGGGTCACGCACAATAGAAAGGCACATATTTTTGCTCCCACTTTTCATTTAACTATTGTGCATTTTCTATGTGCATTGGCAGCTCATTTTGGTTGGGATGTACATCAATTAGACATTGTTACTACTTTCTTGATGTAATGTAGCCTTGCAGTTTTGTCAAGAAAGGACAAGAGGATAAAGTATGCAAATGTAAGAAAGCTTTGTATGAGAAAGCTGACACTCATTTGGTCAAACGAGGCTTTCATAGTAGTCCAACAGAAAGAATTTTGTATGTGAAGCATGAGGGTGATGTACTTCTCATTGTTGTTCTATATGCGGATGTTTTTCTGATCACCAGACTGAATGACACACATATTGCTGAATTTAAGGCTGATTTGAATGTTACTTTCAAGATGAAAGATTGGGATGTTGCATCATTACTTCGGCATATAGTTTAAGCAGTGTGATGGTGGTATCGCCTTGTGTCAGACACATTACACAGAGACATTGCTATGCAAGTTTGGACTTGAGAATTGAAAGCCTATTGCCACTTCCATGGAAATAGGTTTGAAGTTGAGTCTTCATGACTGGACGTGGGTGATCCTATCGATGTCACTCTTTACCAAACTGTTGCTGGATGCCTTATTTATGTATGCAATACGAGGTCGGATATTCACTTTGCAGTCTAACAGGTTAGCAGATTTATGCATAGCCTAGGGTCTAATGATTGGCAGGTAGTCAAGCGGATCCCTTGGGTTGTTTTATCCCAAGGGGGGGATCATTGTCACCAGATTTACATACTTTTTTGGACGTAGATTGGGCTGTTTGTTATGAAACACAAGTGTCCACGAGTGGTTTTTGTTTCATGCTCGATAGTTCATACATATCATGGTTGCGCAAGAAGCAACCTACTGTGGCCAGTTCTAGTTGTGAGGCTGAGTACATGGTAGTCTTCACAGCTACACTTGTGTGTGTATGGCTCAAACTCCTTATGGATTATTTGGGTATTGGACAAGACACTGCCAACATCATCTACACCGACTTTAAGAGCGCATTGGCAGTTGCGAGGAACCCATGTTTTCATGCTCGCACAAAGCACATTGAAATGTATTACCACTATGTCAGGGAGAGACTCTCATCATCAGAGATCACTTTGGCTTATGTGCCAACACATGACAACCTTGCAGAACTTTTCACAAAGGCATTGTCTCGTCAGAAGTTGGAAGATTTCCGCAAAGCTTTGGGCTTACTCCCCTTTGTGGTCTGATCATGTCTTTAGGGCATGTCACTTCCCTACATGCTATGTGCCAGCTCTCATTCATCACATCACTCACAAGGGGTATTTGTTACCATATTCATGTGGTAGTGATGTGTGTAAACACACTTAGGACTGTCGAGGCATTTTTTCCTCACTAGGAGATCCCCCCCCCCCCCCGTGTATTGTATATACGCCCATCACTATAGGGATAACTTATCTTTCATTATGCACGAAGAAATACTATTCTCTGTTGTGTGCCTTGATCTTCCTTCATCTTCTCCATGCTGTATGCATTTCCCTGCAATCGTATTTCCAACAAGAAGTGACTTGGATGGGGCAAGGAGACTCTTTGAGGGTGTCAACCTCAAGAAGTGAACCTATCAAACAAGGAGATCAAGCTCACTAAGCAAATCACCCACTCAAAGATCAAAAAATTTCTCTATGTCCTTTCTCAATGCTCTCGATCATCACAATATTTCAATTACTAAATGAATTTGGATAGCCACAAGACTCTAAGAGAAGCTATACTAGGTCTAAAGGGACAAGTCTGCAAAGTCTAGTACCTTTTTCAACAAGGTATAAAAAGCACGATTTATCATTTACCAGGTCATAAAAATTGTAACAAAATCATTCAAACATGTCGTCCTAAGGTCCAATAACACTCTCCTATAGTTAAAATGTCATAAAACAATGATTTAAGCACTCAAAACTAAAGATAAAGCTTGCATACACGAGGTCACAAACCATGACATAACTTGAAATGCTTACACTTGAATGAAAATTCAAGAGAAGAGGAACACAATGCATGTTTTGGAATTTGAATTAGATTATCCAAACATGAGAAATGTTAAGTTTAGAAGACGCTTGACAGTACGTACAACATAGCTCCTTTCTTTTTCAAAGAATTCTATCTTTTTCAGACTAGAGCTATTGGATTATATACCCAGTGCTTTAAAAAATGGCAATTGTCTAGCTACTCTGGGCCTTTGTACATAATATGACATTACATCTCAAAAATGTGTAGCACTTGGATCAAAATTTACATAGCTCATGTACATCGTTCCCGAAAAAAATGAGATACAAGTTATTAAAAATGTGGCTTTGAAATGTGTGTCCGAGTTTCCAATAGCTATACTTGCCAAACACTAGGCTTTTTTGACGACTCCTCCTTTGTGCACACTTCACCCTTCACAATCAAAGAGCATAAGCTCTAATAACATGTCAAAGTCGATGATGCAAAAGCACAAAGTTAGGGAGAGAATGCGCAAGAGAGAGAAAGAGTTTACTGAACCAACCGACTTAAATGAATTAGATGATTATACAATGGGGGAAGAGGTGCCTCTTCTATAGCAATTTGGGGACATTAAGCATCCCACCCTAGTAAATTGCCTTACCCAGAATCGTATCAAATAAGTAAAATTAATACCTAAAAGACATAGTAAATAATGGGACCACCACCGTGGGTGTTCACTTGAGATGCATAAACTGCACATAAACATGATGGAAGGAAACCCTCTACTGCTTGATTAGAGGGAGGATTAGCCGACTTATGCACAAAAATGCACAAATCTTAGAGATCACTTACTTGGACTTGTACTCACTTAGCCAGCCCTTAGGTGTGTGCTCCATTCATTAATCTTTGTCAGTCTGCTCCTTTTGCTAACATAGCTGAAGGCTTAGCTTGCACCCTACCTTTGCATGCCTAGTTAGAGTGCATACATGCAAAAAAGCATCCAACATTACCCATAGATGCAAGACTAATCACCTGCAAACATAAATATGGTGGAAGCCAATCCTCACCTAGTCAATGAAGAAGAAAGTGGAGTCAAGATCAATTCAGATATCTTTAGAGGGAAAGGTTCAAGCCTACAAGCCATGTGGTCAGGACACGGGTCTTGTACCCTAAGAACTAGGCTAGGCAAGGACTACGGCCAAGGGCCGGGCTAGGCAGTGTGGACAGGGGATCCGTCTAGGGCAAGGGGCTAGGATCCCACCTATAAAGGGAGGTTGGGAGGAGGATCCAGTAGAGCCTAGTTGCCTAGTTTCTTACACTAGTATCAGAGCTCGATGGAGGGCTCAGGGGGTTCACTATGTGTAAAACTACCATATCACGTGCGTTCAAGACATGTTTGTAAAACCCCTTATCTGGGAATTTTGTTAAGAATATAATGTACCCTTTTCTTTTTAAATCTGTAAGTTTTTTTCAAATTTGAAAAAATAATGCCCTTCTGTATATATATTTCTGTAAGTTTCAAGAACTTTAAATACCCTTCTGTTGAACTCACGTGATAGGTTACATTTTTATTAGGTGACCTCCCCGGGGTGGAGGGGGGAGCTATATATGGAGGAAGGGGGAAGATGGCCTTGCATGGTGGAGTGCATCTCTCTCTTCACTCTCTCTCTCTCTCTCTCTCTCTCTCTCTCTCTCTCTCTCTCTCTCTCTCTCTCTCACGAATATGGAGGGCGTGGTCCTCAAGATTGGGGAGCTTTTGCATGTCTTGCATGAGGAGAAGAAGACGCCACAACAAAACTGTGCAGGCATGGCCGCTTAGCAAACGACAAAGAGGTCGAGGGTTACGGCCCGTGTGCAAGACTGCTTGCAGCGAGGGGGGAAGGAATTCCACCCTGCATCGTTTGCAACGAGGGCTGGCTTGACAGGTGCGCGCCATCGCGCCAATCGATTGGTGACACTGGGCCGTAGCCCGCCGAGCATCACACGTCGGTTTCTCCCGTCCATAATCCCTGCGCAGCCTGCAGCGTGCTGCCATAACCAGGGTTGCATTATTTTTTTTTTCTTTTCATTTCCGATTGGGGACGCCCAAGGGGCCGCCCACAAGCAGGCTATCCGTCCCACAAGGAGCCCAAGGATGGAACCCGAGGATGGAACTATGACATCATGTTCTGGGTGCAGCTCCACGACCTTGGAGGTCCGGGATGAGTAGCGGCAAACCATATTTTTTATCATGTACAGAAAATTACAAGTTGATGAGGAGATTCGAGCTCTCGAAATATCTCCAGGCGAGGACTATACGGTGAATCCAAGGCCTGCCCAGTTTGCCAGGATGCATGCAAGCCTCGAAGGGAGGCAAAGATGGCTTTTCCAAGGTATGCATGCTCATGCACGGTTTTGGCAGGGCCATAACGTTAACGGCTTGGACACGACAATCTACATGGCTTCTCCCTATGAGGGGCATCCGATAGAGTAACTTGACGGAACATGCTCGTTAGGCAAGGCTTGTTGTTCGGCTTGGCGAAGGGGCAAAGATCCCAGGCAAAGACGATATTGTTGATCGAGTGGTGGATATGTTTGTCGCGTACACGGACAAACGCCATGCTCATCAGGTTGGTCTTTTCATACTTCCAAGGATTTTCTTAATCCCTATATGATGCTATTTTGCAGACTTATACATATCGAATTTCCAAGCTTCATCTTTGATGCAACGGCAAGGCCGGTGGCTAATTCGGCTCATGCGTGCAAAGTTGTTTTGCATGGTTGGATCGCTGATCGGCATGGCCGATTTCAAGGCGATTGGCAAGAGCCCTGAGTTTGGGCTTGCAGAGAAGCAAGGCTTCTCTACCTATACAACATTTAACCACACTATGTGGTGATGCAGACACTTATGCTAGTGGTGGTGATTGTTATGAACAATGGCAATCAAAACGGGCAAGTAAGAGCATTGCAGTTCTCACATGATACCACATTGGTTGTGAAATGGGCAAGGCCCTTGACAGCATGAAGTGGAGTACTTATTGCACATGTGCTTCGTAACTCTCGGATGCAATGGAATGAATGATCATGGATATCATTCATAATGCCAAGCAGGTACGAGATGCATCACCTGCACGTGTTTTACTGCTTTTCCATTATGTTTATAATTTGACACGGTCAATTTTTTATGCATGCTCGACAAGGTCGACTCTTTTTGCTATGTCATACATTGCTAATAAAATTTATTGGCAATGAGGCCAGACATACTTATATGAAGCATGGATTCTCCATAGTACCTTAATGGAGCACGCTCGTCACAAGTTACTTTTTGCTTCAAAGGCAGGGTCATGGGCCGGTTTTTCAGTATCTCAAGGTGACACGCATGGCCTATTACTGGATTTGTTGAGGGCAGCAAGTTTCTCGGCATGGCCGACTCGTTGTCACTGTTTCTACAAGCCGACATAGGATGCTTGCCACACAATACTGGTTAATTTCACTTGAAATTGCTCAACAAGGTCCATTATTTTTATCATGCTATTGGCAGACACATCAGTTGGCTATTAGCACTACCCGATTTAGGTGAAGCAAGGCTTCTATTTATGCATCTTGCATAGTGCCTCACCACGTTTGGAATATGCTATGAGCATACAAACTTGGGAAGGCTTTAGCAAACTGTTTACAGATTATTTCATTTTGTATACGACGGATGTATATGATACAAGAGGGCGTATATCCATATGCGACAAGTTTCTCTCGCACGGCAGATTTGGCTATGAGCCATCTTTACACGAGCTTTTCCTTTGGAATCTCATGACACCTGGTTGCAGCAACAACTACCAAGTTAGCCAAGTTTAAGTTTTTCTTATTTTTTCCATGTTTACACTTTGCTTGGCAATGAGACTGTCATTGTGCAAAGCAAAGTTCTTTGGCAATTTTACATGAAGCAAGGCTTCTCCCTTGTGCCAAGGTACTGCCCAATGACTTGGATTCAAGGGCATTGGCACACAAGTTTGGGAAAGTAGCAAATTAGGGAATCTTCGCTCACACAATCCCTACTAGTTTGGGTTGCTGGCAACATACAACAACACTTATTTCACAGGCAAGGTGCCAATGCTAAGTCATTTTCATACAATCACGACCCCTACAAGGAAGGTAGGTCAAGATGTGATACCTCTCTCAATGAGCGGGTCATACAGACAGATTGTGGAGTGCTTATAGGATAAGCTGCAATTCAAGCATAAGATGTCTAAGAGCACACATTCTGGGCACACACTCTACAAATTTAAGGAAAGTTCCTCAGGCCCAACATGCTCTTATTTTCTCTCTTTTTCTTATTTCTTTCAAGAATAATGAAACTCTTCTACGAAGATTTTGATACATATGCTGCTCGTGAGTCAGCTTGATCCAAGGTGCTCTAACTCACAGCTAGCACGTGGCTAAGATGCTACTCAAATCAGTCTTCATCGGTTCGTTGATTGAACACTATTTTGCATAAGGGCTATGAGCCAAACAGGCTAAGAGCCGACGTCAGGATATGGGTAAGACCCAACTATTGGCATTCTCACTATAGCACTACGGCGTGTCTATGGATATACTTTTTGGGGTCAGACCCGGCGGGTGTTACATCACCCCATAGGCATTAAGGATCACAGTTTGATCTCCATTAAGGATCATAGTTTGATCTCTCCTAGCTAGACTTTCAAGAAAAGAATTCTACAATCTACCACGCAGTAGCGGACAAATTCAACTTTTCAAGTTGATTTCAATCATTATGTACACGGTTAACTATGTTGGTTATTGTTACCTACTAGTTGAGTAGTTTCTACAAAGGGTCTTACCAAAGGGTTTGACTATGTAGATTTTAACCAAAGGGGTTGGATTGCGAGGGTGCCACCCATGGTTCCCACTGCAATGCTGTTTGTTTTTTCAGGAAGGAGACGTGCTCCTCTCCGTTTGAATACGGGTAAGTGAACATTATGTTCAAATCTCCAGGCACGCATCTATTGATTGGTATTATTCCATTTTTAGTATGCTTTGCTTGGTTTTTCAAGACGTATAAGTACGGTTGAATGTTACAGAGCCATGCTAAGGGCATGTCGGCACAAAGTATTTTGGGCCAAGTGTCCAATCTCTTTTTTTTTCCTTATGCTGTTACGAACCTACTTGTAGGGTTCAATTTGGCACATGTTGTCACATGGGATACAACATGGAACTCCAGGAGTTCGGTTTAGCCAGTGTGGAGCAAGATAATGAGGGTCCCTCTCTCTCTCTTGTCGCGGAGTGTTTTGCAGTTCCTCCACACCCAAGTACATCTTGTACTCAAAGGATGTTCTTTTTTACACAACCTTACATGAGACATATTCCACATGTGGAGAATACGAGTCTCTGGACTGACACTGGTGCCATTATTTCAATTATGTGTCACGACAAAGTCCCTAGGTGCTGGTCACATCTGTTTTCTAGACCATTTTCAGCACGACGTATCAGGAGCAATTTCGTGGCCAGAAATTGTCGGATACTTATAATGATTTGTTAAGGTACAAGTACTGCTAAACACCATTACAGATGGTTGTTTCTACATATAGCAAGGCTATAAGTTGTTAATGAAAAAGTTTCATTGTCTGTATCTAGAAGTGATCAATGTTTCACCTCTTATTGTGATTCAGACGTTTCAGTAAGGATTGTAAAAGATTGCAACTAAAGTATTTAGTTTCTTTTCCGAACTATTTACATTCCTGTCATTGCGTGCTAGGCGCATCACATTTGCCATAAGTATTGGCAAGCATCATTATGGATATAGAGGTTCGGTTAGTTTTTGCTAAATGCATGCCACTAGGTGTTATGGGCCCTAGTGTTTAGCAAGGGCTGATTTGGAACGGCATGCATATTCCACAGATTGTTGCTTATGAAGCATTTTGTACTCTATGTGCACTATCTCTATGAGATTACTTTTGGATCCACTAATCACCAATAGAGGTCATGACTCGGTTTGGGCGTTTGTGGATTTTTTCAAGTTAACCACGATGGTTATTTCGGACATTGTTGATTCTTCACCAATGTTAAACACTAATGTGATTTCCCGTTTACCAGTCATCTGGGACGACTGTCTGTAAACCGTGAGGAAAACACACCTCAGTACTGTCAGTTATCCAAGGGGATAGGCAGATTACAAAGATTACAAAGAGTAATCTTGTGCTAAAGGATCTGCTAAGAGCATACGTTAGCACAACGCATTTCTAGATATATGATTTTCTCCCTATTCTAGAATTTGCTTAAGTACAATTTTCGACTTTGAACACCTCTTGTGGTGGGGTTGGAGATTGTGTCAATACTTTCATACGTCAAGGACTTACCAGGTGTCCTGACAGAGTACGTTGGCACATAACCTTCATTAGGGATGAACATGTAACGCACTTTCAAAATACTCAAGCGAGTTGGTGATCGTGCCTACAAGCTACTACTACCATCACACTCTCGCATTCATCCGGTGTTTCATGTTAGCCGTTTACGAAAGCGGTTACATGGGGACGACAACGTCATTGACCACCAGGTTTTGGTCGATTACATTGAACCTCCTACGTTACCGCATGAACCTGAACGTGTTATGGATTATCATGAGTTGCGTACATGCCATCATGTACGACAACAAGCCTTAATCAAGTGGAAAGACCGACCTGAAGAAGGTGCCACTTGGGAAAACATTAGTGCTCTTAAGAAGAAGTTTCCCACTTTTGTTTTCGAGGACGAAAACTCTTCTTTAAGGGGGGAGTAATGTCAGGACACGGGTCCTGTACCCTAAGAACTAGGCTAGGCAAGGACTACGGCCAAGGGCCGGGCTAGGTAGTGTGGATAGGGGATCCGTCTAGGGCAAGGGGCTAGGAGCCCACCTATAAAGGGAGGTTGGGAGGAGGATCCAGTAGAGCCTAGTTGCCTAGTTTCTTACACATGTAGGGGACACCTCTCCAAAGATGTACTCAGGCAACACTTGTCTCTTTAGTGATGCACCCATTCCACAAAAGAGCTCTTTCGCAAAGAAAGAAGCCATCATGATTGTAGCATATGTCATAGAGGATTTGGGTCTACTTTGTTGGATGCCCCAATTGCTCTCCAATCTTGATAGAAAAACCCAAATTTGCTAATAGCGGATTGACCCCATAAAAAATCATCACAAAACATAGCATCTTCTCACCTTCTTGGAAGCAATATGGCCAAATTTTTAAGACATTGGTGATTCCCAAATTGGCTCTAAAGTCTCAAACTCTCTAGTATGGTGTTCAATGCTAATAGTGGAGTGGCCCCATCAAAAATCATCACGAAACATAGCATCTTCTCACCTTCTTGGAAGCTCAAAAATAATCACGAAACATAGCATCTTCTCACCTTCTTGGAAGCTCTTGTTAATGATTGATACCTCTCCTTCACCACTTGAAAATGGTATCAATCGTTAACACTCTACAATATTGATTTTTCAACCCTTAATCTCATTGCTAAATCTCCCTTGTTTTACATCTCTCTCTCTCTCTCTCTCTGTGTGTGTGTGTGTGTGTGTGTGTGTGTGTGTGTGTGTGTGTGTGTGTGTGTGTGTGTGTGTGGAAAATTTATGTAACCCTAGCGCAACAAGCGCTCTTTCTCTTCCTCTCCCAAGTCTCCCTTGGGTGAGAGGCTACCCTTGGTGGTTTGGGGGGGGGGGGGGGGGGGGGCATTAAGCCTCAGCCCATGCCTGCACAAGCCCACACACAACCTCCACTTCGACACCTTGTGCCACCACAACCATGTTAGTGCAATCAAGCCCACATATAACTTCGACTTCGACACCTTGCCCCATGACAACCATGCTTGGTGCAATCAATAGACATACCTTGGCACACTTTGATAGTTCGTGAAACTCGGTATATAGACCCACCAGAGAAGCTTGCATGCAGTTCAAAGAGGAAACAATAAGAAGCTTGGTGCAATTCGAAGAGGTAATGGGTAGCCCGCGATTGAACAGATCAAGCACTTGATTCTCAAGGGTTTTGAAACCCACTTTAAGATTTGGGAGGGGTTTCTTTGGATAGACCTGCACTAATCTCTGGCACACACAAGAGCTTCCTTATGGTGGCTGCACCAAAGGAGCCTCTTCGCCCACTAAGAAGCGAGGATTACAACTCTAGAGGCTTAGATTCAAGAACTCATCGAGGAGAATGAGAAACTCAAACAACACTTGTGCCAGCTAGAGGATACGAAGGAAGCAGAGAACCAAGCTCTACTTGTCAAAACACACGATTTTGAAGCCTCCCTCATCGCAACAGTCATCGTGGTCTAGAAAGAAGCTCACAAGGCAACACACAAGAAGATTGACATTGAGGTACAAGAGGCCCTACAAGAATATCGGCTACAAGAATCTCTTGGCTTAAAGGTCACGATTGGGGGCTCCACTCACCATGGTGCACCCCCTTGAAGACGCAATTGCCAAACTCAAATGACATTCTTCAACCAATCGACATCAAGCTCGAGATTGTCTCTTGGATCAATGACACACATAGGCACGTGCCACCTGAGCATTATATCCTCAAATTCAAGGATAAAGAATAGCGGAGAAAGTCACTAAGACAATCTCACCTTCTCAAAGCTCTAGATTGCCTAGAAACTGACCACGAAAAAACTCAAGATTAAAGCAAGCGAGCTCAAGAAGATACACGAGGCTCGTAAACAAGGGAATTGGATAGACTATCGGGGTAGGAAAGCCATCATCTAGGAGTTTTGAACTCCCAAACTGGCTTCCCCCCCACTTGAACGTCTTCAGCTTTTGTGTAATGGCATCTCTCCTTTCAATCTGTAGGCCATAAACAAAAAAAAACGCATAACAAGCTCGGCTACAATAGACGAAGACACTGCCTTTGATTGAGTAATCTCTCTCTCTCTCTCTCTCTCTCTCACACACACACACACACACAAGCGCCTACACCGACATTACTCATATTCTTCTTTTGTTGTTCATACCTGGAACTACGCAAACTGTCATCCACAATGCGCATTGCACCCTTTGTAAATTCAAGATAAACAAAGCGCATAAAAAATGACATGCCAAGGAATTAATCACTACATGGCGCACCCCCTCGATACCTAAAAATAGTCAAAAGCTTGACATAGGGTGGGTTCAGACTGAACCGGCGGAAGAAACAAGCCTTCTTAAATGTGCCGCCGCCTAGTGTGAACAGTGTGGAGGAGAAAAAGTGAAAAAGTGAAGGGGGGCTGTGAAAGGCCATCAATTCTTCCGAGAGGGGGGGGGGGGGGTCGGAAGAAAAATGGAGGGCCCGGCGGAAGAGTGCCTCAACTCCAGCCAATCAAATTTTGCTATGGAGGATCGACGTCCCTCTGCATTTTTCTTCTGCCGCCTAGTCTGAACCCACCCATAGTCGCATGTCCCAAAAGTAAAAGCGAGACTATAATCAGAGAGCCTTTGCACGGACTACTCACTCGTCTGAGGGGGGAAGGCCTCGGCCCGCCGCCCCTTGTCATGGTGGGTCTGTCCTCTACCTTTTGACAAATAGGAACCCCTTGTTTTATGTTTTTGAAAGGTAGCGCTGCTTTTCATTTCTACTTTCTAAGTATAAAAACGAACAATTATTTATGTTCATGACCTGAGAGAGAGAGAGAGAGAGAGAGAGAGAGGGAGGAGGAGGAGAAGAGACGAGAGCTCTCCGCTATGGCGCGACGGCGGGATCAGTACAAGGAGAATAAACCAAATGAGTCCTCTGTGTTGCACTACGTTGAACGCATGCTACACAATGCAGATTTTCACGACATGGTGTTCGTGTGTGGAGATCAACAGGTTGAAGTAGGAGCCTGCAGGATGATAATGGCAGCCAGATCTCCCGTGCTAGAGAGCATGCTTATACATTCAGGCATGGAAGAAAGCCGCCTTGCACGCATTCATCTGCCCGCAATTGATCCACAGGCCATGCGCATCTGCGTCGAGTTCCTCTACACAGATGTAGTGCAAGGTACCAGCTGGCAAGGCATACTCTCTGCTATGAAGGTAGTGGAAGCAGCTATGTTTTTCTTGTTGGTACGCTTGGAACGTCTCGCCATCACATACATGCACACGACATCCTTTCGAAGCCAAACGGAAGATGAGGAGTGGGTGTCAAACATTGTAGCTGCGTATAATTTGGGGGTCCATCTTTTTCCTGCTCATTTGTCAAAGAAGTACAAGGGCCTCAGAAACATGAGCAACTTGTTGGACAAGTTTCGTGTGTATGTGCAGAATCGTTTGGGTTGTAGTACCGAAAACCTTTTCTCCAAATGTAGGCGCGAGCGTTTTATACACAGAAATTTGTCAGAGGCGGCATTTTTGCATGTGATTGAGCATTCTTTGGAGCATCCCTTGACTGAGTATTTCACCTTCTTGCATGTGGTGCGGTGGACGGCGTTACGATATGTACTCAGTGATGCTGCCATACAAGAAGATGAGCTTGAGGACATCCTTAATAGGTGCATCCCTCGGTCCTTGGACTTGCTATCATCTTCTACCATTGTTGATATTGATGATGAGCGGGTAAGATGGGTGTTGGGTTTGCTATCAAGATGGCTTTCACAAACACTACCAACTTTTCCATTGAACTTCGCAATGATAAGCACAGATATCTTGTGTCGGTTTATTGAGCCCCTCCATATAATTCCAGAGGTGACTCTTTTCAGCACATACAGAATGCAGGCTTTGAGTCGTGCGGACTTAAGCTGGGATCCTCTCGGCCATGCAAGCAATTATTGTATTGATAGTGATGACAATTCTGTGATCTCTTCAGATGGTAGGAAGCATTTCACAGGCTTTGCAAGGTGCGGCACATATATCAGTGTTGCAAAGGACACGTTTTCCAAATGGGAGATTGCAGTATTGACGCCTTGCAGCAAATTTCGCATCGGGTTTTACATCCATAGACCAGATATGCCTCTGGACTTTTTTCAAACAAGTTGGCAGGTTTTGGGAGAAGAATGTGGAAGCTGGGCTTTGGGGAACGACGGGAAGTTATACAGTATGGATTTTGCAGGTACAAAAGGTGTTGCAGAATATGTCAATCCTTTGGAAGGTGAGGTGGTTGTGCAAGTGCAACTTAAACCACAAAAAAAAGGCAGTTGCTCTTTTTCCATCAATGGTAAGGCAGCAGGTATGGCATGGAAAAATATACCGTTCCGTAATCACATAGCTTATCCAGCGGTCTCGCTCTTGTATCCTGGCAAAGTTCAGGTGCGCAGGGTATGGCATAAGTGGATGGAGGGTCCTTCAGAAAGGCTGTATTCTTCAAGTCTTGAAGACTGCTAAAACATTGCATTGTGTGAGGATCTCTTGTAAAGGCTGTTTTGATGGGGTTAACTAAGACAACTTGTATCCCAACCTGTACAAATGTGATGGAGTTGGTTTCTTTTGTTTTTGGTTTGTCAGAAGGTCTTACATTACTCGACGTCCATGTTGCAAAGAAATTTAGGGACTAGGCACAAACCCAATTGATATGCAGCTCATCGATCTTTGGCTCCTAAGCATCGATCGGTATGTGCATGATGCCTTAAGATACTTTTTGTCAGTTTTGGCTTAATAGCATGTCAGTTCTGTACTTTGTTTGGACTACTCAAACATTATCAAAGGCAAAAAGTGGATCCACCTCTTGAAATTTGTGTTTGATCTTCTAAGGCAAGTTGCAACCTTTGTCTGTGAGTTTTGGTTTTATATTAAACATGAGATTTGAACCTTAAAATTTGTATTTAATCTTTTCGAGGCAATTGTCTGTAAGCGGTTTGGCATAAGGTTCGAAACGGTCGCTACAAGTGTATGAAGTTGCGTTTCAGATATTCTGTAGAAAAACAAGAACAAATTCAACTACTCATGGCACAAAACCATTGTACATAAAAACTTGCAATTTGGGCACAAAAAGCTTACAACTGATTATGCTAGGTTGGCTTGGTTGTAATAGTTTGTAAATATTGCACAAGCCTTGTAGAAGAAGAGAGTTAGGTATACATCATATTTTATTGTTTCCTATACTAATTGGACCTACCTTTTCATGTAAAAAATTGAAATCTTCATTTGTTCTTAGCTTGTCAATGGGTCCCTTCATTTCAGAGCCTTACATGACTTTGATTTCACACTCATTTTTATTGTTTTAGGATGCCATCACCTTGTTTTTATTATTGGTATATTATAAAATGTGAATATGATGCACAACTTAACATACAAATTGACTTGATGACCCTAGTATTTGCTTAAATGTGTCTTCAGTTCTAGACGTAACTAGAACTTAATGGATGGTTCAATATCAACTATCCCCTCCACTTTATTTGTGAAAAAAGTATCTCTCCATAGGTTATTTTGTATGGTTGGTGGGATTTGGCCTGTGCGAGGCTATACAAACGTCCTTATGAGCGAACAGGGTTACCTGGCCGCCTTTGAACTCATGACCCAGATCATGGAGGTCAAAGACTAAACCAACCAAGCTAGCTCCTTTGGGCGACCTTTGTATATTCCTAAGTCCTTCCCCATAGCCCCTCTTTCTCCGTATCATCATCCATATATTTATATATAGTCCTCCACACAAATCATGATAGGTTTAATCATAGGCATTTTAGGTATTGAGGGTTTGTTCGTTGTCTTCAAACGAGGTGTGCATCGAGTTGGACACAACAATGAGGACATGTTTGCATACATGCTATAGTAAAGTAGTTTTTAAAGATTCACTTGTACTATGTACAACTAGAGGAGCCAACATTGCTTCAATACTTGAGCAAAGGGCAAGCTATTGTCAAAGTCGATGATATGGAAGCGAAGAGACCAAGGGGAGAGAGAGAGAGAGAGAGAGAGAGAGAGAGAGAGTCCTAAATCAACCACCTTGGGCAATGAATAACTGTTGCATGATATAATGGGGGCAAGGGGTTGCATGTATACCCCACCTAAGTAAATTGCTCTACCTAGACTTTGACAAACAAGTAAAATAAACACCTAAAAGCCAAAATAAATATTGGGACCACATTGGGTAGTTCAATTGAGCTGCCATAACTTTAACACCATCTTTGTAGCTCATAGTGGACATATAATGGTAAGACCAAGTCGATGAAGAAGCTATCATGGACACCCAACAACATCTCCTTGTTGGATACACCTTGGATTAGCTACACTCAACTTTGTATCTTAGAAGAATGCCATCTTGAGCCTTGGTTGCCTTTTAGAAAATTGAACTGTAGACCACATTACATCCAAGAATCCCCATTCGTGAACTGTGAACACATCAAGTCCAAAATAGACAATGAATTTTGGAACACATCCTACCAACAACAACGGATTGGTGCACTCATACACAGTGTTTTAGATACATCTGATTGGTTAGATGCATGTGCCTTGAACTTTGACCCACGGGTTCAAACACCGATAACTTGAACTCCAACACAGGGGTCCAAATTATTTATAAGGAGAACTGCTTGCTCCTCTCTGCCACTCACAAGCCTCTCTCTTGGTGAAGCTGGTGGCGACAACAATCTCCACTTGACTAGAAGGCAGGAGTCCTTGTCAACGTAGTCTCCACCACACCAGCAGATTTGTTAATGTCCTTCCTTGAGTCATTATCACTGCTTTCCTCATGATGCTTTCCTTTGCCTTTTTCCTTTGTAGAACCTTTGTCTTTGCCTTTGGATCTGCAATCTCTAGACAAATGACCACGCTTTGCACAATTGTAACAATGCCTATTGGTCTTCTTTCTGGAATCCGAAGCAGTAAGTGCTTCCACACCTTTGTTAGATATCTGAAATTTGTCTTGAGTTATTAACACGGCTTCCTCCTCAGTGAGAAAAGGGTCGAGATCATCAACTTCTAGCTTTTCCTTCATGATTTATAGGCGAAGTGTCCTTGACACCATTTTGGATGCCTTAAGGTAATTTTGTCAGTACCAAAACAACTAATTGAGTAATGGTTAGTGCACTTTTCATAGCTGATAGTTGATCATGAATAACTTTAGCCTTCATAAGAAATGATTGCATGAAACTTCCCCACGAAAACTTGATGGCAAATAACTGTCCAAGAAGGGTGACTGCACACATCGTAGAATCCCGATCAAACATTTTAACAAGCGAATCACATATTGTTGGCAGCCTTCAAAGTCTGAATGGATGGAGAAATTTTATTTGTAAGAGACTTGGCAATCGCCGACATTGCCTTCGTATTACTCACAGCCCAATCGACACACGATTTTTGATACTAGTAATCTTGAAGGCAGGTGTACTTGTTGTTGGGATCACTCGTAGGACGGAGCTTTGAGCCGTCGACTATGTCGCATAAGCCTTTCTGCGTGAACCAAGAGTCACATAATCAGGTTCCAATGGGCGAAGTTATCGCCGTTCAATTTGTTGCTGGTGCTCGAGCAAGGGGGAGCCATACTAAACTTGCAAGATTTGTAAATTAGAGATTCCTTCTCGCAATGCAAGGGGCGTCCGCAACAACTTCCAAGTTGCTCCACAAACTCTGCAAGGGAGAGGATAGCTTCGCAACTTCATGCTCCCAGAAGGGCAGACACAACTTCCAAGATTTTCACCAAAGCTCTCCAAACAGTGCTATGGGAAGGGCTCCAAAATCCCTCTGTTAAGGTCATTGGTCGAGGGGCAGCAGATCGCAACCGTCCATCCTGGCTCCATTATCATCCTTAATCTGGGGCTTGGCCTTTAGATCTTCACCAACTCAGCATGCAACAAGAAAATTATAACGTCGTACCAAACCGACCTGTCAGCAGCAGGAAAGACACAAGCGGCTGACACATTAGCACCCAGAATCTTGGAGCTCTATCGAGCAACCATAGGCAGCCATGCAAGCAGCCGAAATGTGCAAACAGTTCGACAACTCAACTTCCGGAATGTGCAGAGGCCATGGAGCTCTTGCATTGGACCTGTAGACCTCCAACCACTGTAACACGGAGTCTTGCATAGGATTGCCGTCCCTTCATATAGAGGACTGTCACCTGACGATGTAACTGCCATCTGTAACACAGAGTCATGCACAGGACTGCCGCCCCTTCATGTAGAGGACTGTCACCTAACGACGTCCGGGAAAGGCTGTTGACTGACCTTTCCCCGCAATCCATGCTCCCCGTGGCTCCTAGCCTCCTCCGATCGCCATGAGTCGCATGGATTACAGGGAAAGGTCAGTCAACAACCTTTCCCTACCCCTTCCAAGCCACCAAGGTGGTTGACAATTCTCCCCCTTGGTGCCCTTATAATGCCGACTCTAGGTGGCTCATAATTTTTAAAACGTTGGGTCGACCAACCTCCCCTTTAAGTGCCACGGGTCCCAACCATGGGATCAATGGTCCCAAGTGAAAGATCAATCCGGACCATCCATATGATAAAACTAAACTCAGGATCCCGAGTTTAGATTTTTCAAAACTAATCTCGGGATCCCGAGTTTAGTTTTTACCGGCCACCATGGGGGGCCTAATCTCGGGATGCCCGCGCTTCCCCAGCCGGGATTTGAACCCTCACCACTAGCTTGCGAGTTCGAGGTCTTAACCATCACGCCCACGTGTGTTTTTTTGAATTAGACGTGTTTTTCCATAAACTTAAACTCAAAACAATAGATTTCGACATAAAAACTAAACTCGGAAAACTAAACTCGGGATCCCGAGTTTAGTTTTTACGCAATGATGGCCAAGATCTGCAAGAGCCATTGATTTTGCACAAGAGCCATTGATCCCATGGTTAGGACCCCATGGCACTTAAAGTTGAGGGTCGACCAAGGGCTAGTGTGCACTGTGGGGTAATTGTCGCCAAGGTGCTCTCACTGGATGCACCGTTAAACGGTGACCGTTCTAGAACGCAGGGGAAAGGGAGGGCAACTGTGGGGAACCTCATCATCAAGACCACTGTAGGCAACGTTCCAAAATGTAGCAATTTGGGTTGTGGTGGGGGGTGTCAAGTGCAAATGGCGATAACCTTTTAAAACACCCACGAGCAGAGTGGCCAACCTGTCTCATAGGGAGACTCCATCACTGGCCCTTGTAGGTAATGGCGTATTGAAATCTACCTATAGCATGATAGGTTTCGATAAAGGAAAGAGCGATGAGGAAAGAAAATACCAACGCTCTGCGGACATTTCAAAACACAACGAGGGAGTAGAGTAAAGGAAGATGAATGCCACTGACAAAGGGAGGTTCTCTGTGCCTTCTCTTAATGGGTGCTACCAAGGTTCTGTTACCATGTCAAAGTCGGTGATGCAGACGCGAAGAGACCAAGGAGAGAATGCATGAGAGTGAGAGAGAGAGAGAGAGAGAAAGAGAGCGAGAGTCTATCGAACCAACCAACCTTGGTAATGAGTAGATGATGCTTGATACAATGGGGGTAATGGGTTGCATATATACCCACTTAAGTAAATTGCCCAACCTAGACTTTGACAAACAAGTAAAATAAATACTTAAAAGTCAAAATAAATATTGGGATCACATTGGGCAAGTCACTTGAGATGCCTTAACTTGAACAACTATACCATTGTATACAACATGTTTGTGCACATCTATATGTATTCTATAAGAGAAGAGAGAGTGTCCTTTACACGTGTCAAAAATTGAGAAATGAAGGCTAAAGTCCAAAACGAGAAGAAGAAGAAGCTTCTCTGTGCACGAGAGCGAGAGAGAGAGAGAGAGAGAGAGAGAGAGAGAGAGAGAGGCCACCGAAGGCCAAGTTATGGACCGTTTCACGATGATACTCATGACTCAAGAGATTTGTGAGGTGAAACATATTGTGAGGAAAAGGAACTTATTACGGTGAGACATGTGGCCATCATTGTGGTTAGGTAGGTGATGCGTAAGGCTCATACATAGGTCACTTGGTGCAAAGGTTTGCTAACATGTGCTCAAAATAATTTTTTTCCTCAAAAACTTGCACGTGGAGGATTTTGAAGGAAAATTGACTATACTTGAAGGTCTTTAAACCAATTATTTCTAGGGTTTGTAGGCTTTCTCACACTCAAATTTACAAATTGGAGGTAATTAGAAAAAAAAACTCACAATTGTGAGTGATTGTATTAGAATGCAACCAAGAAATGTACAAACCAACCTCAAGCATGAAGCTTGAAGCTCATGCTTGCTTTGTAAATTGGAGGTAAATTTTAAATATTGTAGTGGGATTAAACTAAACGTAGGTTTTTTTGGAGCATTGATGCTAACATATGCTCACGATGGTGATCAAAGGAGGACTTGCAAGGTGTGCACCTTTGTGGTGATGAGAGAGAGAGAGAGAGAGAGAGAGAGGGGGGGGTTGCTTTTTGGACTTTGATTTCTTATGGCTTAATGCATACCCCAAAATGGAAGGTTGCTTTTGATTTTCTTTGAGAAGACCAAATCTAAGCATGGTCTTCAAGTCTAAAAAATTGTGTCATGTTAAATTTATTGTGTTGTTGGATGAGAGTTCTCTCAATCAATCATGAGAGAACTAAAAGTATTATTCAGTCTACATACACTCTCGCACTCCATGCTACATGTGGGCCCCACGTTGCAGATCGTCGTGAGGGACAAAGAGTGTCCACTTGCAGATCCCTTGCAGAGCAGCACGCAAGAGAGAGCACATTGCCTGCCTAGTCTCTGTGTAGTGCTCTTCCAACCATCGCGTCCTATCTGATGCTCCTCAACAAAATAATCCATCTTGCCTTGCCGCCTCCTCTAAAATCTCTCTCTCTCTCTCTCTCTCTCTCTCTCTCTCTCCACGTGCCCCTTCGCCCTTTTTTTCTCCTTAGAGTTACTAGAGCATCTCCGCAGATGCCACTTAATGAGCCCAAAAAAAGACGTTTTGGTCAGCTACTGGGTCTATCTTGTATGCATTAATTAATTTGCTACGAGGAGTCCTTAGCTTTTATCGACTGGAGCCGATGCACATGCTCCTTGCTCCACCTCGCCCTACCCTGTGGTCTTGCGATCGGCAACATCATTCTTGCAGCGATGCAGAAAGTCCATGCCTTGATCCTCGCCATCACCTCGTACTGCTTCCTCACAGCGGCGCACGTCAACTCTCTCTCTCTCTCTCTCTCTTCCTTCCATGCGTCATAATGGCCTTCTCTCTCCTCCTTTGAGCTGTCAGAGCAAAGTACAAAAGCACGATATGGAACTTGCCTTTGAGAAGCACACAATATGAAAGGCTATTTCCGCTGCTGCTTGCATACACACAATGCATGCCCCTATCACCTACTCACGCACCTCTATTGGGAGACCCAATGATGGCGCTGCCACAGACCACACTCCCCACAAAGCGGCCCCAGATGCTTTTGTCAGCCAGGGATTGCACGATCAAACGACCCCCCCCCCCCCCCCCCCCCCCCCGCCCTCTCTCTCTCTCTCTCCCTCTCTCTTTCTACCCAGGCCGACGCCTGACATCTCCACTCTCTGCGTCTTTGCTCCACGTGCCGGCTCATTCTGTTTTTGCCTTGGACCTCTGGGAGCATCTTCGTAGATTCTGGCTAATGTCACCTGCTTGCAAAATTAGAACCACATATTGGAAGGATGTCTAGTTGTCTCAAGTTTTTCTTGGAAGTATGAAAAGTAAGACAAAGACTTGGTTCATATGATGGGGAGGTAGCCTTGGGGATCTACCACATGAAAAACTTATCGTATCGTGTAAGTGCAAGGGAGGGAGGTTTCGTAAAAAAAACTAAATAAGCATATAAGTTAAAAATATACCCCAAATAAATTCCATTTTAAACTTTATAAGGGGTGAAGGGGAAAAGGGACAGGAGAAGAGATAAAGATAGAGATAGAGATAGAGATAGAGATGGATTTAACTTTTTTTTTGAATTCTATCAAAAGCACACATCACCATTGATATATATAAATGGATAGTTCGATAAATTCATCAAAGGTCAACATTGTTAGCACAATTTTTTTTTCCTCTAAAGTTGGCTTGAAAGCTAGCTTTCGACATTACAAAACCTAAACCTTTTTCATATAAATCATCTCATGTTTATCGATATTCATTTAGTCTCACCTCATGAGTATTTTCGTTTCTCTTATGGTGTTACATATAAATCATCTCATGTTTATCGATATTCATTTAGTCTCACCTCATCAGTATTTTTGTTTCTCTTATGGTGTTAGGGTTATTTGAGGCTTATTTGAGGACACTCCCACAAGGTATATTAACACCCACTAATGTGGAAAAACATAATAGAGACTTTTACTACACCTACATAATTTTTTTTTGGCTATGGTGTGTTTTCAAAGAACTATACAAAACTTTATATATAAAAAGGGGTAGAATAATTTCTTTCACTATAGCTCTTATAAATATATGAAGGGGGTTACAACTATCTTATAATAGGGAGTTTTCAAAGCGTCTCTCCTCACAAATAGCATGTCCTTTTCTATAAAGAGTGGATTCCTTGGGGGAGGTAGATCATCCGTTCCCTCACTTGTTGTCACCTTAGATTTCAACTAGTTTGCCTTGATTGCTTCACTATGTATATGGTAAGAAGTAAAATATTAATAGTGGTGTGGATCTTACCGCATGACATAGCTCGTGATGATGGTTCCATGGCATCTCTCTTTGAAGCTTTCGCCAAAAGCTCTATGACATCGTATCACAAATGAGATTTTGCATGAAAAGATGTATGAATGTAAACATTTCCACATTATAATAAAAACAAAACGAGATGCATTTTGTACATTTACGATACTTGTGTCCATTTAAAAAAAAAAACCCATACATATATATGTATGGTATGGAGTTGGTACCGTTCTCCACATTTATAAAGATACCGTAGGAAACGTGTCCTTCCCCCACCACTTTTATCCCCTCCAGTGTTGGAGGGGGACTTATGCTTCTCTTCCAGTGTTGGAGGGAGTTTTTATTGTAAAAATACTATAATTGTACAAGGAAGAACTCATTACTGATGTTTTATACGGACATGTATCATTCCACGTTGCCATGCCTTTGTGTATTTTCCCTGTGTCCCTTTGTTGGGCATAACAAGTCCTTGTCACCTTCATCTGAAATCTTTTCAATAAAAATGATATAGATTCATTCTTTAATCAAAACACGAAATATAAGTGTACCTTTTCTATGGTCGTTTGCATTGAAGCAATGGATTGACTGCTAGACCTCCCTTGCATTGTTGCATCACCTTCCCACCAGTATGTGTTGTGTCATCGTCATCCCTTCCGTGACTTTTTCCAACATGTCGACTGCCACATTTACTTTTTCTATCATGCCTACTATTACTTGCATTGGTAGGTTGAATATGTCGGATTGTCCTTCCGTAAGCTCACACACATACACATACACAAGCTGCCCCATCTGGCATACATATCACGATCAAGCACGATATCTTTCTCCAAGAGCCCTCGATTCACATTTGCTAAAAATAGCCTAGAGGTTTTTGGCGTTGTCCTTGTGGAGAAAATCCTCTAATTAAGAAAGAGGCCATCGTTTCGCATTTGCCGAAAACTGCTCCTTTGGGGCAAATCCTGCAATCAGTGCATTCTAGCTCTAGACATGAAGCTTTTTGAGAAGTTCAGGTGCTCTCTAAATTGCACCACATTTAGCAAACATGTCAGTTAAGGCATTTCCAAGCACATATTTTTCAACAACCCCTAAGTAACAATATCAGCGTGAATTTTTATGCCCATACCAACATCTTGCCTAGAGCCACATGCTTTCAAGATGCACACATACATGATTGCATCAGGAGAGAGGCCCTCAATCTGCATCGGCTGAAAATAACCTAAAGATTTTTGCCCTGCTCCTCTCGTGCATACCTCGCAATCGATATACTCCAAGAGACGACATTCCGGACATGAAGCTCCTCAAGCACTTTCTATGCTTTCTAAAGTGCACAACATTTGGCATACATATTGACCAAGGCATTGCCAAGCACGACATTTTTTGTAAGAACCCTCGGACTAACAATATGAGAAGAGAATTTTGAAAGTGCACCACATTTAGCAAACATGTCAACCAAGGCATTCCCAAGCATGATGTCTTTTTCAACATTTCTTGACACAATATCAGTGTGAATTTTGTTGCACATATCAGCATCTTGCGTAGAGCCACATGCCTTCAAGATGCACGCGCATGTGATTGCATCAAGAGAGAGGCCATCACTTTGCATCCGCTAAAAACAGCCTAGAGATTTTTGGTCCTCCTCATGTTGCGCATATCTCGTAATCAATGCACTCCAAGAGACGACATTACAAAGTCCTGAAGCACTTTTTGTGCTCCCTAAAGTACATCAAATTTAGCATACATATTGACCAAGGCATTGCAAACCACAATATTTTTTTGCAACAACCCGAGACTAACCATATCAGAGTGAATTTTGAAGCCCATATTAACATCTTGCACACAGCCACATGCCTTCAAGATGCATGCACAGTTGATTTCATCTGGACAGAGGCTCTCACTTTGCATTCGTTGAAGGCAGCCTAGAGCTTTGTGGCCCTACTCTTGTTGTGCGTGGCTCGCAATGAGTGTTTGGCATACATATCGATCGAGGCAGAGCAAAGTATGACATCTATTCAATACTCTTTAACTAACAATACAATTGTGAATTTTTGTGCCCACATTAGCATCTTGCGTAGAGTCACATGCTTTCAAGATGCATACATAGGTGATTGCATCTAGAGAGATGCCCTCACTTTGCATATGCTAAAAACAGACTGGAGCTTTTTGGCCCTACCCTTGTGTGGAAAATCCGGCAATTAGTGCATTCGAAGAGTCCACACTCTGGACAGAAAGCTCCTCGAGCACTTTTTGTGCTCTCTTAAGTGCACCACATTTAGCGAACATGTCAGCCAAGGAATTTTGAAGCATGATACCCTTCTTCAATAGCCCCTGACTAACAATATCAGCACAAATTTTTATGCCCATATCAGTATCTTGCATATAGCCATATGCCTTCAAGATGCATGCGTATATGATTGCACCTAGAGAGAAGTCCTCGCTTTGAATCTTCCACTGAAATCAGCTTGGAGCTCCCTACTTTTGTTGTGCATATCCCGCAACTAACGCACTCCAAGAGATGACATTTTGGACAGAAGGTCTTCAAGAAATTTTTGTGCTTTACAAAGCGCACCACATTTGGCATACATATCGACCAAGGCATTGCCAAGCACAACAATATTTGGCAACAACTCTCACTAATAATATCAAAGTAAATTTTTAAGCCCACATCAACATCTTGCATAGAGTCACATGCCTTCAAGATGCATATGGACAGAGGCCCTCGCTCCGCATCATCATCTTGCGTAGAGCCATATGAATTCATACGTAGGTGATTGCATCTGGAGAGAGGCCCTTGCTTTGCATCGGCTAAAAATAAATTGGCACAACATCTCTTTTCAATAGCCTTAGACTAACAATATCATCATGAATTTTTGTGTTTATATCAACATCTTGCATAGAGCCACAATGCGCATGCCTTCGAGATGCACGCATAGGTGATTGCGTATGGAGATAGGCCCTTGCTACGCACTAGCTGGAAACATTCCACAGCTTCCTAGCCCTGTCTGGGCATATCCTGCAATCAATGCATTCCACAAGATGACATTCCGCACAGTAACTTTGTCAAAGACTTGATAAGTACACCGCAATTGACATACTTACTGACCAACATTTTCTCCAAGTATGCATTCTTTTCAAGTAACCCACTATCATGAATATAAGAATGAATCATAGAGACTTGGTACAGAAGTCAAGATTCATGCGTATGTGATTGCATCTATAGAGAGTCCCTTGCTTTGCATCCACTGAAATTAGCCTTGAGCTTTTTAGCCTGCTCCTGTTGCACGCATCCCGCAATCAATGCACTCCAAGAGAAAACATTCCAGATAAAGAGCTCATCAAGCACTTTTTGTGCTTTCTGAAATGTACCACATTTGGCATACATATCAACCAAGGCATAGTAAATCACATTTTTTTTTTGAAATATCAGTTCATTCCAAGAGACGCTGTTTCGAACAAAAAGCTCCTCAAGCACTATTTGTGCTTTCTCAAGTGCACCACATTTCTCTGCTGGGCATATCCTGCAGTCAGTGCGTTCCACAAGATGACATCTCGCACAATAAGCTCGACTTGCTGCACACCAGCAGGTGCATCACACGACATACATACTGACCATCATTTTTCCAAGTATGCATTCTTTTCAAGTTACCCACTATCAACATGAATCCTACAGCCTTGGTACAAAACCTTCTCCTTAGCACAGTCTTTAAGTGAGCTCACAAAAAGAGACTCATTCTCTTTCTTGTCTGTGGAGCCGTGTGTGCGCCAATTCCTTCTTCTTCTTCTTCTTCTTCTTCTCTCTCTCTCTGTGTGTGTGTGTGTGTGTGTGTGTGTGTGTGTGTGTGTGTGTGTGTGTGTGTGTGTGTGTGTGTGTGTGCGTAGTCAACGGGGACGGGCTACGTTATATGCTTTGTTGCATTAGATTTAGGCCGATGCTCTCATGGTACTTTCATGCACTTTTTTTAACCATTGTTTTTTCCACTTTTTGTGTACACCAACAATTTTCCCGGTGTCTCTCTCCAATCAAGGGTAGCTTGCAAGTGGCACTGCTCTCCTTGCTCATTTCTCCAAATCGATCTTAGAGAATCAAGGTAAACAATATGATCTAGATGTTCACATAGAGTGGCAAAGGCAAAAAATTATCTTCCTCAATTTGCTTAGCAAAGGGCTCAAAAACAGGAGGGATAATTACAATAAAAGAGTGCCTATCATGTGGGTTCAACAATAGAGATTATTTTATTCTATATTTTTGACATTTTCACATACAAAAGAGTGTTAACAAAATGATTTTAATTTGTTTAAAATATATTGAATAGGAAAAGGGCATGTTTATTGGTGAAAACTTCATAAGGGGTTTTATAAATAGTCATGAATTGCATATGATATATAGGTTTTACATATAATGACCCCCCCATCCCTTAGGGGCAAAGGAGCCCCATATCGCTTTGTAGTTTGAGAGGGAAGCTTTGCTCTTTGGAGGGCCCCTAGTTTGAGACGAATTCTTTGCTCTTCGAATGGATGGGGGGAGGGATCTAGTGGACCTACTATAAGAAAAATGTCTCTCGCAAATCTATCAAGTGCTAACCAATCAAAATGCGAGCATTTTTCTTTCTCTACATCCCCCTCATTTGAACTTAGCCAAATGTCACTTTTATATGGATGCCCTTATGAATTTTCTTTGTGCAACATATATTGATTAGAATAGGCCCTATTTTGCAATGCCAAGGGAAAACCTAGGGGGGTCATGAGGACCAGGCCAATGGCCAACTGCTAGGTGTGGACAGGGGATTCTAAATCTGACGACCAAGGGCCTATATAAAGGGTGGTAGGGCCGAGAATCCTCATGGCAGTTCACTGGGTTCTCACGCTGGTATCCGAGATCAGGGGAAAGAGGAGCTATGGAGGAGGGAAAAAGTCGATAGGATGTAGCCTTGCATGAGCTTTTGCATAGCTATGCATGGTTTTTCTATCTCTTTTCTCTCTATCTTAATCTCTCTCTCTCGGGTATGGAGCGCTTCGAGGCATGGTTGTGGGCAGCTTTCCTTGCAAAGCCGAGAGGAGAGGGCCGCAAGAACAACCGCTTGCACACATGACGGTGGCGAGATCCACCTACATGAAAATCACTATAGCCGGGCTCGTTGGGAGTGCAAGGGAGCAAGAAGCAAATTTAGTTTAAGGGGTGAGGTCGGTTTGTAGCATCACAACGGCATTTATCTCTCCCTTCTTCACCGGCGTAATTCTGCTATTGCTGAGCAGAGAAGGATTTTATATTTGTTTATTTGAAAAAAAAATTCATCAGAGAGGGAATGGAGAATGCACCCATCAGTACACACACAAATGCCTCTCTACAACCCAAGGTATTCACAACACCCCTATCCTCTCGTAAAACACCTTCGAGTGATACACATGCACTAACAAACCACCATTTGCACACAACCCAACATGTCAACGCACTCACCAAGACCTATCACATAGACCGACGATGCACACAAACAAACCCCCCCCGTCTCTTGTGTCGGTTTTGTGCACCACAAAACAATTCGCGGACACACATATCACCAACACCGACAACACATACAAAGAGACGCAATAGAAAAGAAAGGGGGGTAGGGGGATAGACAAAGGGGGATAGACAAACTATTAGGCAATCCAAGCTTCATTCAACACAAAAAAGATTACCCACACTCTTGATGGTGCATCCTTTTGAAGACCCCAATGGTAAAAAAGTTGTTGTTATAGAGCCTTTGTCTCTCCATTTTTACCAAGTCATGGAACTTTGAGCACTTGTCCGATCAACTTGGAAACTTTGCATGGGAACTCACCTTTGAATGGTAGTGTGGCCAACCCCCCCCCCCCCCCCCCCCCCCCCCCCCTCCTCTCTCTCACCGCGGGAAGGCCCCCCTTGAGCACTAGCGCTCGTGCTAGTAGGGGTCCCCCTTTGCCTTCAAAATATTTTTTTGGGGCCTTTGGCCTGTGTGAACAACACCTATCAGGCCCCTTGCCAAATCAGCACCATATACTGCACCATCGTGAGGCTGCTCATGCCCCCAACGATCTCCAAAAACCACCGTGCATGCTCGCTTTGGGCTGCCAGCATGCAACCAAGAGCGCCACACAATGAACGCCATGGCCAATGGGAGAGGAGAGCTCCCCTCTCTCTCCAACTTCTTACATGAAAAGAGGGTGCCGCTTGAGGCTTTATATCCCACCCTTCTGCCTCACGCCTACGCATATGGGGTTACCGTCTCTCCCACGTGGCACACTTGGAGCACTTTCCCCTCAAGGCCCCAAAAATGCCCAATTTTTTAAAAAAATTTCTTTTTTCTCCACCACTTTAAGATATGGTTATTTGCTGCTCCTACGTTGGATCCACACTCTGTAAAGCCCCCATCAAGGTTTGTGTTGTTGAATTCAATCCGCTTGGCCTTTGCCACATTTAAAATCTCCGAGGTCCACAAAATGAGGCCACAAAACATGAAAAAAAGATCTAGCACCCTCTTGTCTTACAATTGCCGCCAGCTTCTACCTAGCATATTTTGGCCACCGTGCCTCTATTTGACGAGCTATTAAATCCTATCAACTTTGCATAATGCACTCCATCTGTTGAATCCCTGGTAAGGCCAAAAAACCACTAGATGGACGTCTACCAATGCGGTCCATCTCCCACGTAATTAGCCTCCCTAAAATTTTCAATTGGCCATATCTTGCCCATCCAAGATCCAATTGATGATCCAAAAGGACCGGCATGCTCCACAACTTGAGCACTTCAACCCTATCCACTCACATCAACTTTAGACACTTTCCTCATCCAAAGGAGATTTGCAAAGCACTCCAACTTTGAACTTCACTATCTATCACACTGCAACTTCGTTTGAGGAGACATCCGGACCGGCCTCTAGAGCTTCTCAACGACCACATTTCAAAGCAAAAACCTCGCCCTTCAAACACCTAGCATTGACATCCAACTTGTCCCACTTTGGAGCCCTTTTGGCCTAAAAAACCGCATCAAGCATACATCTTTGCTATCACCTGCTTGCCGAGGTCTTCCACACATGCTTAAACACTTTTCCCTACACCTATATACACCCATAGCCTTGCATAGCCCACTTCCTAGCTCCAACCAACTTTGGCTGCACCAAAGTTCCACTCAATGGTGGAGTCCCCATAGGCCGCTCGAGTGTCTCTGACTGCATGCTCTAGCTCTTGAACCCTCTATTGCAATGTGTCTAGCTCTCATGTGAGCTCCTCTATGCGGCTGTGGAGCTCCAAGAGGGGCCAACCTACATCAAACACAAAAAAATAAATAGTGATTAACTTTCTTAAAAGGATTTTGGTATTATTAAAACCATAGATGAACAACGTCAATGGTTTGGTCAATGGAGGTGGCTCCACTGATGGTGTAGAGAAAGTGACCTGATTGGGAAAAAACAAAAAGAAAACTGTAGTAAGCATAAGTGGTGTAGTATGTAACGGTGCCTAAAAAAGTAAAACATAAAAAAGGGAGTTACCTGTTAAGTACGGAGCCTGATTTACCCTTGTAATTTTCTGTGGTAAAAGCGCACATTTGTAAGGCCCCCATTATGAGGAGAAGCCATCGTGCGTGAAGGAAAATCACTCACCGGAAACCAAAATTTTCATGGACAAGAATCGGGGGCAACTTTAAAGGCCTCGGGTGCGGAGGCCCCCGAGACTTTTTTCGCTGGAATATTCCTTATCGCCGGAATATTATGGCCGGACGGCGGCCGAAAAGTGGTCGGAAAACAACCGGTCGGTTGGCCGGTGGTCGGAAGTCAATGGCCGGTGGCCGAATTCAAAAGCGGACTTGTCTTCTCAAGGGCGGCCACACATGGGCAGATTGCAGGGTCCGATTTGGACTTATTCGCACAAGGGCGGCCACACATGGCTGTCTCTCATTAGAGAGGGTAGCCCTTTTGGCCTATAAAAGGAGGCCATTTCTACACACATTTCATAGTGTGAAGTTGATGCAACAAGGTGAGTGTGAGGTGGTGAGGGTGAAGCAAGGCGGGAGCTCCATTAAGGGTATAATCCCTTTGTAAACTACTTCTTGTTTTGAAGTACTAAAGCCATTGAGTGGCTGCTTTCCCGTGGACGTAGCCCACATTGGGTGAACCACGTATATCGTGTGTACTCTCTCTCTCTCTCTCTCTCTTTCTAGTCTATAATCTCGTGTAAATAAATCTGTCTCTCTCCATTAAGTAATCTACTCAATTATCTATTTAGCTACGTCTTATTTCCTAACAACTGGTATCAGAGCAAGGTTTGCTCGTAGCTAAATTATCTCAAGGAAAGGATTCCTTGAATTGAGTGGGAGTTATGGCGGAGGAAGGGAAGCTCAAGATTGAGAAGTTCAATGGCAAAAACTACCAACATTGGAAGATGCAGATTGAAGACTATCTCTACCAGAAGGACCTCTATTTGCCACTAGGCGGTCTTGCGAAGAAGCCCGCAACAATGGCAGATGAAGCATGGATTGTCCTTGATCGAAAGGCACTGGGAACAATCCGGTTAAGCTTGGCATCAACGGTGGCCTTCAATGTTTCGGAGATGAAGACCACGGAGGACTTGATGAAGTCACTTGACGACTTCTACGAGAAACCATCGGCATCCAATAAGGTTTTTCTTATGAAGCGCTTGTTCAATCTAAAGATGGCAGAGAATGGTTCAGTTGCAGAACACCTAAATGAATTTAACACAAACATAAGTCAACTTCGATCAGTGAAAATCAATTTCGATGACGAAGTGCGAGCTCTCCTTATACTATCATCTCTACCGGATAGTTGGGATAGCCTTGTGATGGCTGTAAGTAATTATATCTCTGGCACAAATACTCTTAAGTTTGATGATGTTGTGGGTGTTCTCCTAAGCGAGGAAATGCGAAGGAGAAGCACAGGAGAATCATCAAGTGCTGCACTATCAGTGGAAACAAGAGGAAGGCTTAAGGAGAGGTTCAAAAACCAAAAGGGTCGTGATCGCTCAAGGCGGAGCAAGTCACGCACAAAGTCAGTTCTTGAATGTTGGAACTGCGGCAAGAAGGGCCACGTCAAGAAGGATTGCTGGTCCAAGAAGAAGAAGGAGACAGAGTCTCAAGACAACAAGCCAACATCGGAGGCCAATGTGGCAGGTAAAGTAGAGCAAGATGCTCTAATTCTCTCATTAGACAATGTGTCTAATTCTTGGATAGTAGATTCCGGGGCTTCATTCCATGCGAACACCACACAAGCAACATTTCCAAGACTACACCAAAGGTAATTTTGGGTATGTATACTTGGGAGATGATGAAGCTTGTGAGATTGTCGGCAAAGGTACAGTTTCTGTCAAAACTGCTAACGGAAATGAATGGAAGCTTAAAGATGTTAGGCATGTTCCTTCTCTTCGCAAAAATTTGATCTCTACAGGACAATTGGACGATGAAGGTCACAACATTGCATTCGGAAACAAACGGTGGAAGATCTCAAAGGGATCTTTGGTGGTTGCCAAGGGTGAAAAAGTCGTTACACTTTACTTGTGTACTGTTAGCACGCAACCTTTAGCTTGTGTAGCAACTATAGAAGTTGACAGTGCGGTGTGGCACTACCGACTTGGGCATATGAGTGCCAAAGGAATGCAAATCCTTCAAACAAAGAAGCTTCTACCAGGTTTGAAAGAAGTGGACTTAGAGTTCTGTGAAGATTGTGTTTATGGTAAACAAAAGAGGGTAAAATTTCAAAAATCAGGAAATGAAAGAAAAAATAAAAAACTTGAGTTGGTTCATTCTGAAGTTTGGGGTCCTGCAAGTACACCATCACTTGGTGGCTCATTGTACTATGTAACATTCATAGACGATGCGACTAGAAAAACATGGGTTTATGTCATGAAGAATAAATCCGATGTATTTTCCATATTTCAAAGGTGGAAAGCCTTTGTGGAGAATGAAACAGGTACCAAGGTTAAATGCCTCAGATCCGACAATGGAGGCGAATATTGCAGCCAAGCTTTTGAAAGATTTTGTGCTAGCAATGGAATTCGGAGGCAAAGGACAACCCCAAGGACACCTCAACAAAATGGGATTTCGGAAAGGATGAATAGGACAATCATGGAACGAGCACGAAGCATGTGGCTACATGCAGGCCTACTGCTTGAGCTTTGGGCGGAAGCTGTAAGTACGTCTGTGTACTTAATCAATCGGTCACCCTCAACGGCATTGGATGCGGGAGTTCCAGAAGAGGCATGGACAGGTAAACCGGTGAATTATGCATTTCTCAAAGTGTTTGGGTGTGAGGCTTTCATGCACATAGATAGAAGCCTAAGATCAAAGTTAGATGCAAAGTCCAAAAAGTGTTTCTTCATTGGCTATGGAGAAGGAGACTTTGGGTATCGCCTATGGAATTCTGAAGATGGTAAAATCTTAAGGAGTAGGGATGTAATTTTTAACGAACAAAATATGTACAAAGATTACTTGGAAAGAAAACAAACAAAAGAAACAGGTGATGAGTACATGGAGCTTGAGGACGGTGAAGACTCAAGGACTGCAAACGGTGACAATGTGCAACAACGTCAACCAAATGAGGAGCCTCAACCTATTCCCCGAAGATCTACAAGAGAAAGTAGACCTCCAGAAAGGTTTGTTCCTTCCTTCAACCATCTCTTGATCTCAGATTCTGGAGAGCCGGAATCATATGAAGAAGCTATGCAACATGAATCCAAAGAAGAATGGACGAAGAGCATGCAAGTGGAGATGGACTCACTACATCGCAACCAAACATGGGAGTTGGTTGAGTTGCCTAAAGGTAAGCGGGCACTTCAAAACAAATGGGTGTACAAGCTAAAGGAAGAAGAAGGTGGGAAGAAAAGGTACAAGTCTAGGCTTGTGGTAAAAGGTTTTTCTCAAAACAAAGGTATTGACTTCAATGAAATATTTTCTCCTGTTGTAAAAATGAACTCAATTAGGCTTGTCTTAAGCCTTGTGGCTGCTCATGATCTAAATCTCGAGCAAATGGATGTAAATACGGCATTCCCTCACGGCGACTTAGAGGAGGAAATCTACATGCTTCAACCAAAGGGGTATGAAGTAAAAGGTAAGGAGAAAATGGTTTGCAGATGAAAGAAGAGCTTGTATGGTTTAAAGCAAGCATCAAGACAATGGTACTTGAAGTTTGATCGATGGATGTTGGATCATGGATTCACAAGATGCAACTCCGATCACTGCGTCTACACGAAGAATTTGGGAGATGGGAAATTCATCATCCTAATGTTGTATGTTGATGACATGTTGATTGCAAGTGCTAACATGCAAGACATCAAAGACCTAAAAGAGGAGCTGTCTAAATCTTTTTCAATGAAAGATTTAGGTGCTGCAAAGATGATACTTGGTATGAAAATATCAAGGGATAGGACGAAGAAGACAATAAAGCTATCTCAAGAAGATTACATCAAGAAGGTACTAGAAAGGTTTGCAATGCAAATGCAAAACCAGTTTCTACACCTTTGGCTGGTCATTTTAAACTAACGAAGGATATGTGTCCAAAGACACAAGCGGAGATAGCCTATATGTCTAAAGTTCCATATGCTGCAGCGGTAGGTTCTCTAATGTATGCTATGGTCTAGACAAGGCCAGACATTGCACATGCAGTGGGAGTTGTGAGTAGGTTCATGGACAACCCAGGTAAAGAGCATTGGCAAGCTGTGAAGTGGATACTTAGGTATCTAAAAGGGACAACAACAAATGCTTTGTATTTTGGAGGAACTGATATTTTTCTAGAAGGGTATGCTGATGCAGATATGGCAGGTGACAAAGATACTCGAAGGAGCACTACTGGCTATGTATTCACGGTTGGAGGCACAGCAGTAAGCTGGGCTTCAAAGCTGCAGAAAGTGGTTTCACTTTCTACCACGGAAGCAGAGTATGTAGCAATGACGGAGGTAAGCAAAGAAATTCTGTGGCTTCACAGATTCTTAGAAGAGCTTGGATTCAAACAAGACAATTGTGTCTTGTACAGTGATAGCCAAAGCGCTATCCATCTTGCAAAGAACTCAGCCTTTCATTTAAGGACAAAGCACATTGAGGTGAGATATCACTTCATACGCACTCTTTTGGAAGAGGGACAACTAAAGCTAGGAAAGGCGCATACAAGTGAAAATCCTGCAGACATGTTTACAAAGGTGGTCAACAAGGAGAAGTTGAGCTTTTTCTCATCTTCAATCGGCATTCAAGGATAAGAAGCCAGAATGGAAAGCAGTCACAGGTTTGGTTTGGAGATCAGTCTCCAAGTGGGAGATTGTTAAGTATGGAGCCTGATTTACCCTTGTAATTTCCTGTGGTAAAAGCGCACATTTGTAAGGCCCCCATTATGAGGAGAAGCCATCGTGTGTGAAGGAAAATCACTCACCGGAAACCAAAATTTTCATGGACAAGAATCGGGGGCAACTTTAAAGGCCTCGGGGGCGGAGGCCCCCGAGACTTTTTTCGTTGGAATATTCCTTTTCGCCGGAATATTATGGCTGGACGGCGGCCGGAAAGTGGTCGGAAAACAACCGGTCGGTTGGCCGGTGGTCGGAAGTCAACGGCCGGTGGCCGAATTCAAAAGCGGACTTGTCTTCTCAAGGGCGGCCACACATGGGCGGATTGCAGGGTCCGATTTGGACTTATTCGCACAAGGGCGGCTACACATGGCTGTCTCTCATTAGAGAGGGCAGCCCTTTTGGCCTATAAAAGGAGGCCATTTCTACACACATTTCATAGTGTGAAGTTGATGCAACAAGGTGAGTGTGAGGTGGTGAGGGTGAAGCAAGGCGGGAGCTCCATTAAGGGTATAATCCCTTTGTAAACTACTTCTTGTTTTGAAGTACTAAAGCCATTGAGTGGCTGCTTTCCCGTGGACGTAGCCCACATTGGGTGAACCACGTATATCGTGTGTACTCTCTCTCTCTCTCTCTCTCTCTATCTCTAGTCTATAATCTCATGTAAATAAATCTGTCTCTCTCCATTAAGTAATCTACTCAATTATCTATCTAGCTACGTCTTATTTCTTAACATTACCTACAACACTACCAACTAAATATTCATAAGTAAAGATACTTGAATGTACCTGATAAGGGCCCTTGGTTGTGCAAACCAGTCAATGAGGTGGGTGAGTGTGTCACCCATGGATCATACCTCCTATCCAATCTCAAGGAACCATCGACTCTACTCAACATCGGTGAGCTGGATGGCCTATGAACTTGGTTGTCCCTAGGAGCCTCTACTCTTGGCCCAGCCTTCCAAAATTGTGATCCCCTCCTAGACGTCTATTGTAGTAGTCCATGCCGAGCCCAAGAAAAAACTCTATGCAAAGCTAGTAGGCAAGGTAGGTAGGCACCTCCAAATGGTGGAGCATGGCATCGTAGTACATCACCTACCATAGAAGGGTGTGCTCTCTCATGCGAGGGTGTAGACATTCCTCTATGCAAAAGGGTGCTCATGGAACTATGTCTCTTAGCTTGGGAAAAAACTATTGCAAAGTGATAGAGAGTATCAAAGGAAGGGCCTCCACCTGACACCACGACAAGCAGGCACACCAAACTCGATGCCGTAGCCTCTAAGGCCTTTGCCATTAACCTACACTCTAGGAAGGGTGAAAGAATACAAAGGCTCTTTGCACATCAAAACAACTTCTATCTAGAGAGCGTGTAGGAACAGATGGTGCTGGCTCCTCTGGTGGTTGTGGCTATTGTGGGGGAGCCGATTGTTGAGGGGATGCTGGCTATTGTGGGGGGTCACCACCTCCATCAAAACACTATCAATATCACAGACTGAAAAAGAATGAAAAAATATTCTAATAGATAGTTAAGGTAACCCTTAGACTGTTATAGTGTGGGAATTGAATATCAACCCTAAATCATAAACTTTATAGTTCTCACAGATGGCACACAAAGTTTGTCTCCATAGATACAATCATATTTCTATTAATGCTCCAAAGATCCCAACGATTCTAGTAATAGAAGTTGGGATGCTCAAAGGGTTCAACAATGAGTGTGTGTGAGCACATGGTAACACTGCCACACATACCTTTAGGGTGGGAGGACCAAAGCTAGTGATGATTCTCAGATATAGCATTGGGTGTGTGTATTGAGTCATCCCGAATAGTTTTAATGTCTTCAAACACAATGATACAAACTGGTACGATTTTGAGTCGGTTCGTCAAATTACAAGCTTTAAAGGGACTCCAGTGCTACCTTTCATGGGAAATTGTATAGAAAAAAAACCATCTCTTTTGTTATCTTTATGAAGATCCATTGGAGCCTTTCTCCTGGTGATGGTAACAAAGGGGGTTCTTTCAAGATTATTCTCATGCATGCCTACTTCATCTAATTTATTGACCTATTTCTCTAGGTTGAGTGATTCTACCTCATAACCATCTCCTTAACAAGAGGATACACCCACCTTTGAAGACTCCTAATCTTATGAAGGGCGGCTCAAAGAGCAACAAACCACAAGGAAACTGCTGAGCCCACATTCACTATCTAAGGAAATGACCACTCAATAAACACATGAGTGCTCATGCTTCTAGGTCTTGTTCTTGTTGTTTGGTTTGTGTCGTTGGAAGCAAGTAAATAGGTTTACTAGGCCAAGTTGGTGGCTAGTCATATTGAGCATCTCTAAGGGCATGTTCATTGGTGAAGGCATGAGGAGTTGAACTTGACATATTTGAGGAACTACTACCAATAGTATCTCTACGTACGCGGCCATAGACGACTACCTTGCAAAAAACTGATCAATGCCATCGAAAACTTGTAGCTTAGAAAGTACAAGAAAAAACCAACGACAACAATTTAAAGGGGCTTCTATCCAAAGTATTTGGTGATTTAGTGATGGGGGATGGAATACTTTAGGGGAGTCCTCAAGAATGAGGGTGGGGGGCCAAGAAAATGATGGTTGAGTAGTGAAATCCATGCCAAGGATGGGAGGGTTTGGGCTAAAAGATGCATTCCTTCTTTGCAACTTGCACAGGGTCCTATCTATTTGCAATGAAACCTAGTGTAGAGGAGCTAGTTATGAGAACCCAATTTACGCTAGGTTAGAGGTATCAAAACCCAATTTAAGCACTATCCGGAATGAGGCATGTGGTTAGCTTAGTCGATGTAGGGTGATCATTTGTAGGACTTGAGTTGTCCATTTATTTCTCTCTCATTCAATTTGTCTCTCTCTCTCCAAAGAATTCTCTCACTCTCTCCTTTCGCCCCAAAACATTCTCTCTCTCTCTCTCTCTCTCTCTCTCTCACACACACACACACACACACACACACACACACACACACACACACACACACACACACACACACACACACACACACACACACACACACACACACACACACACACACAACTTGAAATAGAGTGTTGCTATCCCCGTGGTATTATTAACAAGGGACTAATTGGCTTGGGAACCTTGGGTGAATACCTGTATTAAATTCAATAGGTGACTTTTTTAGGAGGTACCTTAAATGGCACCTAACCCTTAGTAGCTAAACTAGGGTAATGGGGAGGAGCGGTGGGATGCCTTGCTCTGTCCCTTTTGTCCTCTTTTACGTAATTTCACTGTGCCCCCCTGGCGGGTTTGCGCTACTGTGATATCTAAATGCCCTCTTTCTCCCCCCTTCTCTCTCGTGCCCCCCCCCCCCCCCCTCTCTCTCTCTCTCTCTCTCTCTCTCTCTCTCTCTCTCTCTCTCTCTCTCTCTCTCTCTCTCTTCCCCTCTCTCTGTACATGATGGAAATGCTGTATCTTCTACCCATTGAAGCTGGACCCGCCTCACTGCTATGAAAGAATGCAGCCATTGTGAATAGGGCGGTGCTACTGTATCATCTTCATCTTGATGCTGGGACCACCTCACTGCTGTAAAGGAATATGGACTATAAAGGTGAGGTTCCATGGTCACTTAGCATTGGTATTGTGTGCGTTCATGTACTTGTGTACATTGGGGTTGTGAGGGTTTTGTCCACAAGGGTGTAATGTTAAGTAGTCGACTATATAGCAAAAGGCAAGGAGAAGCAGGCTATTGTGGAGTTGGCTGCTCCAACTCAAGCTCAAGTGATTTATGGAAGAGTTATAGATGATTATTTGTATTGTGTGGCGTGATTCACTTGATGTTATGGTATTATTCTTCATGCATATACTGTACTGTTACATGAATGGCAACTTCTACTGAGCCAGTTGTGTCTACAACACTGATGGTTTACTCACCTTTAGGAAATTCTTTCAATTTATTGATGAATCAAAAGCTTGAATAAGTGCACCCATTTGGTGTCTATGGCTTTGGTTTTGTGATTCCCTTTCAAATGTAGAGTTTTTGGTCGATGCATATATATGGTCCTGCATAGGCATGGTTTGTTTAATCATTGAAAGATTGTATCCTCTTGCAATATTGGATGAATGTTGCCTTAAAAAGCTAAAAATAATGATTGAGGTTCTTCCTAACGCTCGATGAAGGACCCTATATGGTAGGGTTGACCTACTTGTGGGGTAAAAAAAAACGGCCTAGCATATATACGGTCCTGTCTCATAGGCATGGTTTTTTGTAATCATTGAATGGAGGTATTGTCTTGCAATACTGAATGGATGTTGCCTTGGAAACCCCTTTTTTAAGTAAATTGTTTTTTATGATTAAAGTCCTTCTTAACACTTGGTGATGGACCCTATATGGTAGGGATGACCTACTTGTGGGTGGAAAACAATGGCCTTTGGTGTTTGTTTTTCAATCAGCCGCAATTGTTATCCTATTGGTGATGAGCTTCTGGGTTTGGTACCAAGCTTGCTATTCTTGCTCAAATATGGTCTATGACGTTTTAGTGTTGTGATCCCTTGTAAAACTGCTCAACTTGGCCGTACATGGTTAAATGGTTGGTTATGAAACAAGGTTATGGCCGAATATAATTAAGAGTATCTGAATTAATAGCAGGAGCTTCTATTGATCTAGCCAACTCCTTGGTTCAAACCATCTCGTTTGATAAGTGCGTCCATACCCTCGCCCAACTTGTCAACCTCTAAGGAAGTGGTATGAGATCTCTCCAAATTCATAGAGAACATTCCTTCTCTGACGCTTGCTCACAAAGGAGAGTTAGCCAAATTCTCTTTTGAAGGTGCTAAACTGACCAATTACTTATGCAAATTACGTGGTCTTACCCCTGAGTTTGTTTCAGCTCCTTCCATTTCCATACAAACAGTATCGAATAGTCTATTTTGCAGGGACCCCTTGGCCCTAGATGCTGTCAAAACCTTTCAGAAAGAAATGTGTTCTCTTAGCAAGACCTCGCTAATGGAATATTACCTAAAGTTTCTCGGGTTTTTCCCTTCTTGCCATCCAAACAAGTTGAAATCGAATCACTTGGTGTGGACTATCACCTTTGGGCCCTGCCCAACACAAAGACTTTTTAGCTCCTATCTCTATTGAGACTTGGGTTTTTCTAGCCAATTTTTTGGCATCTTCAATTGAAGAAGCACGACTCAAAGTATTAAGAGGTAAAAGTTTCTCGGGCTTTTCCCTTCTTGCCATCCAAACAAGTTGAAATCCAATCACTTGGTGTGGACTATCACCTTTGGGCCCTGCCCAACAAAAAGACTTTTTAGCTCCTATCTCTATTGAGACTTGGGTTTTTCTAGCCAATTTTTTGGCATCTTCAATTAAAGAAGCACGACTCAAAGTATTAAGAGGTGTCCAGTCTCTTGATAAAGGTGACCTTATTAAAGCTCCTTTCACTATGCGGTTTCTTGATACAAAGAAATGTGGCTCAAATACTGGCTTGTATGTGCGTACCAAGGGCTTGATGGAGTTCTCCAAAAGTAACTCTGAGTACTACATTGAGTCTATTTGGAACATTTACATGCCTTATGTCAAATGCGCTTGTCGGTTTCTTGACCCTAAGGATTCTTGTGAATCAAACATTATCTGGTTTGATCATGCTATATGGTATGCCATCAACAACTTAGATCTCATGTTTCTTGATACTCCTTCAGGAGTCACTACCTCTCCCTTTTTTTTCTCTTGGCTTGGAGGCCAGACCAAGGAACTTGTGTTAGCTCAGGTCGCTTTTATTTAGTTTCGCTCCCTTATGCTCTCTCTTCTCAAAGAACTGGCTACAAAAAAACTCGGGCTTCTTTTGACTACTTATGGTAACTATCTTGGTATTAAAAATCTCCTAGGTTTGCCAAAACCTAATATGGATGGTGAGGATTCCCCTACTCTTAAAAGACCCAACTCCTTATATCCCCCACTTCTTCGTACACATCCTTTTTGACTCCAGCCTCTTCTCGTGCCGAGTCTTATGGTGGGAGAGGGAAAGTGAGAAGCATGATTAGAGGGAGAGGCACAAGGTATCCTTTCAAACACTTGCTGGAATAGTAAATGCAGGTACTGTGTAATGGGGTTGGCATAATGCATCTTATATCTCATGAGGAAAGTGGGTACATAATTTTTGTTCATTGCGTCTTTGCCAACAAAATTTTAGAATTCTTTTCACCTTGTTTTATATTTAACAAATTCTTTCTCTCTACATTTGGTAATTTGGATCTACTAAGCCAAGTTGGGATAGGGTGGAGATTTACTAAATCTGTACTACATCTGGTATACTCTAATGAGTTTCTTAGGAAACGGAAAACCCTTGTCATGTGATTGTCATTTATGGAATGGGTTTACAATGGAATTTGGAATTCTTGGAAGGCATGTTTGTACCATGGATCTTTCTATTATTGCAAATAGCTCTATAAGATGCCTCCACTCCAAAGTCCTCAATCATATACCTCCTCAACCATTTAATCCTCATATTGCTTTAAAAGCACTTACGAAATGTCTGACTGACTTGGTCAGTAAACTCCAATTGGAGTTGTCAATTCAACATGAATTGAACAAAACGTTGGTGGCTATCTTTGCCAGTCTGGTTTCACAACTCCCGTGACATGAGTGGATACATCCTGAATCTACTTGGCTCACCACTGATCTTTCCTTAGTGTTTCGTAAGCTTAAGTCAAAATGGTTTATTGTGGGTTTAGATAAAGCATCTAACACGACATCTATCATCTGCAAAAAGCTTTCCTTTGAAGCTATTGAAAATCTACTAAAAGGTAGTGAGTTCTGTTACATGGAAGAAGACTTGGATATTATTATCCATAGTACATGCAAAAGTATGACTGAGTTAGGATTTCAAGAGGAAACTACCAAACTTCCCATCCTGTTTCTAACTTTTAAAAGTCATAAAAGTAAATTTTGATGGATCTCTGATGCTTCCAATTTCCTGATGGATCTTGATGCTTCCAATTGCCTTTTTTCCAATATTATGAATCATGTCACCGAAGGACTCAATTTGATATGTGACGAGCTCGAAAACATATGTGCTATTAAGATAAAAGATGTAAGGTGCTTCTCAAGAGTGGACATCCAACCTTTTTGGATAGTTGGTAACTCATCTGATGTCCTCTTAATCCTTCCATCTGCCATTTATTTAGTATATACAGCTGATATTACCCAATGCTACAAAAATATCCCTTTAATAGATGAATATGGTCTCATAAATGTATTGAATTGTCTCGTAGACTTGGCCTTCTCAAATAAAGCCAAAGAAGGGTTCTCTGGCATCTCCTTTGTTAAGTCATCCAGGTGGGTGAAGAAAGTGAGCAAGGCTTCACCTCTTCACGTGAATAGTATTCAGTTTCAAATAATCATTTATTGGGTTTTGAACCCCTATATTGTACTTGGTAATAACTGCTTTCCTCAAACGAGTGGAATTCCTATGGGATTCTCTTGTTCCCCTGCTATGTGTAAACTTTATTTACTTTATTTTGAATATAAATGGATTATTAGACAAACTTCCCAAGCAGAGGGGATCTCTATGCTTATAAAGTGTAATCACACTTTTAGATTTATGGATGACATATTAAGTATCAATAATCCCAACTTTGCCAAGTAGGTGTTGGATCGATCCTGCTTGCCTAGCAATTGAACCGACCTTTTTAGAACAAGAAACTATCAATAGTGTTGGATTCACTAAACGTACTAACTATCTGTCCATTGAATTGAATATTGACACTTACTCAGCTGGTAACTTTCCTACTAGATTTTTTTAACTAGATTTTTTTGGAAACGGGATCGAGCTTACTGCTGCTGAGTTTGTAATGAAAAAGAGCAACAGATCGTTCAAAATGGCTCTACATACCTTTCTAAGTATTCTTCATTTAATTCTACTCTTCCTCTAACGTATTTTCAGCTCTGGAAGAAACAGGGGTCCTTATTAGGAAGTTTCAAGCTAAAGGCTTCCATGAAGAGTTTTGATTTCCACCATAACGGCGGCTCTGAGTAAAAAGGAATGGCATCGTGTCAAGTTTGATGTTGCATTACTTATTCTTTTATGAGGAAGTAGGCCCATATCTAATGAGCCTACTAAACTCATCAGTTATGGTGCCTGGGTAAGGGTGGACACACACACACACACACACACACACACACACACACACACACACACACACACACACATTTTGCTACTACTCTTTGCTTTTTTAAAAAAGAGGGGGGGACCACACATAAACCTAGCCCTTGGATCGGGACCTGTTGGGATTGATCTCTTTGATAAATACACACATACACACACGACGAAGATTTACTAATTCTTGATATTTTTGTCTCTTATTAAAAGAGAGCTTTAGAATATTCTTTAAGTCTCCTCTATGGGAATTTTTTTGGAGCATGAAAAGGAAATGGCTAGAAAGTAATACACATACTCCACCTCACTTGAGGGAGTGCCCGAGCTCACTTACCTCCTAGGTTTTGCTAAACCACCTCCTATGGGTAATATGATCGGGTTTTAGCCCGTCACAACACTTGAGTATTTTCTACCTTGGGTAAAACCCTGCCGTGATTACTTTGGCTACCTCCTCATGACACCGCGCAGGCGGCTTCACTTGCTCTATTGGAGATCTTCCCAAGCGCCTGGGGTTCAGAGCGATTCCGAGTTACGGCGACCTCCCTCCCTGCTCTATTTAAAGGTGAGGGCGCATCTCTGCCCCTCACTTAGTTTTGGTTGTGGTTGTTGGCTTGAAACTTTCTACTGCGTGTCTGTTACAAAGTATGGAGCTCTCTACTCAAGTTACTCAGGTCGGTCCCTGCTATTTCTTGCTTTACTTTTTTGAATACTTAGGTCTCCTTCCGCTTGACAGGAGGATTTTTTAATTGATTCTATTGATGTCTCCTCCTACAATTTTTTATAAAACCAGGCATAGGTTTTTTTCTGTGCTTTTTGCTTACCAAATGTTGCATTAAATCTATTGTGTATGGTTTTTTCCACCCTATGGCCGGGGGCCATGGAATATGGATGATTAAGGATAACTTTTTTTGCCCTGGTAACTAGTACATTTTGGGTTATTTCTTGTATTGCTTGCTAATCTCTGTTGTAGGTTGGCCGGATTTGGTGCCCTGATTGATTATCTATGACTCTGTGCCGGGTTTGTATATATTTTTTGACAAAAAAAAGAAGGGGTGTGGGGTGCTCTACCCTCTGTACAATGGCCTTTCTTTCTGGTTCTGTCGATTTAACTACTGTCGCAATGTTGGTACTGCTGATGCTTCATTACAATGGTTTTGGCTTGATAACTGGTTGTTTATTAATGGTAAGAATGGAGAGTAAAAAAAGGGGGACTGCTTTATGTTTACACTGGCTCTTGAAAGAGGTTTTTTCTGCAGCTCTACTGAGCCTGGCATTTACTCAATTGGCTAATACTGAGACTGCCTTGTGGGTTCACTAAGCATTTGAAATGCTGCGGATTTTTTAACTTGATACAGTTTTCTTCATACATTTTTAGAGTATGATCAAAATATTGCCTTGACTGGCCTTGAGTATTGGGTTGCCACGGACATTTACATGGGTTGGAAGTCTTTTTCTGCACACTAATTATGATTGGGTTGTTTCACATATGGATGGTGATATTTCTCGTTTTGGGCAGCGCACTGTTTTAGCTTATTTTTTTAAAAAATACACATGGCACACTAAGGAGTGTATGCCTGGCTTTACATTTTGGCAACTCTTGGTATCTACATTGGTAAGATGAGGTTTTACATTTTAGCTTTTTTGCATTTACTCGGGCACATGTTGCTCCCACTATAGCCATGGTTATTGGCACTTTAAACATGGTATATCCTTTTTTGGTTAGAAGAAAAGCCTGCCTTTTTTGTTTAGATCCTTGTTTCTTGGATTACTTAAATAAATACATGATAAATTATACAGCAAATTTAAGGATGAATTGCAGTCCATTCACTAAGATTGTTATCTAATCTTAAAAACAAATCTTATAGCTTGTTACTTCAAAAACCATAAATGTAATTTCAATGCAAAAAGGAAAGGGGTGTTTCAGACACTTGCATTAGAAGCGGTGTTGGCCTTATAATCAATTTGTTTAAAAAAAAACTTTGGAATAAAGAAATATATTTTTTCAAAAAAATATGATGGACTTAGCTTGTAAAGTTAAAAAAAGTCTGTAAGGTGGACATAGATAACAACTGGTATGGTCCATTGATACCTATAATACACATCCAAGGCTAACTGAATTGTTTTCTTGTTTGGATGGATGCAGGTAAGGACTTTATCTTATCTTGGAAAGTTCTTCTGACTTTGGCAATGCAGTCCTACACTGGATGAGACACTCGCCTATGATTTGGGAAGTCCTTTTACTATCTGTATACTGAAAGAGGATATCTTTCCTACAAACATTGTACTTAAATAATTATAATACTGAATTGTTTTTGTACTTATCTATTCTTTGTTCCATTGCCAGCTGTCTTTTGAATGTAAAAGTTCAATTATGTCTTATTATCTAAGATTTAACAACCACACACACACACGCACACGCACACGCACACGCACACGCACACGCACACGCACACGCACACGCACACGCACACGCACACGCACACGCACACGCACACGCACACGCACACACACACACACACACACACACACACACACACAGTGATACTTAAAAAAATTCCTAACCTATTTGTCGCTCACCCCTATAAAACTTCAAATTGTCGAGTCTCCACTATGGGACTTGGCCTTCAAAATTACTAAAGGCTTGCTATGGTGGTGATGTTTTTTGCCTTGGCTAAATGGCACGCTCACATGCACACACACACACACACACACACACACACACACACTGTACCACCTACCTTGAATGTAATCCCGAGCTTACTTAGCTCCTAGGACTCTACTAAAACCCACCGCCTATGGGCACTACCATGGGACGCAGCCCTTCTCATTACATAAGTGACTACATCATGTTATTACATCGCGTGAAACTTTTCCATGAAAGCACCTGGTTGCCTCTTCATTGCACCTTGTAGGCAGCCTCACTATCTCTGCTGGAGATCTCTCCGCGCATGGAAAAATGCACAATATGCAATATGGCGACCTTCCTCCGTCCTCTATTTAAAAGGTGAGGGTGCATCTATACCCCCCACTTAGCCTTGTTTGTACTCTGTTTGTTGGCATAGAGAAAGTGACCCTGTATCTTGCGTATCTGTATCTCCACTAGATCGAAGCATGGAGATCTCAACTCAAGTGACACAGGTCGGCAACTGTTATTTTATGGTTACTTTCACCTGTTTTATGGCTATATGTTTATGCTACGAAGGTATGTAATTTTGAGAGGTTTTTTTTAAACACAAGTGTGGTAGGAAACTATGGGTTTTGTCCTCCTGAAGGGTTTCAATCCCAACATTGGGGTTCTGTGTGTCGTGTTATTTCTGATGGTTCACTACCTGCTATCGCTGATAAAACCTGGTTTTTTTTAGCAAAATGGAAATCTACTTACTGGTCGGCGGTTTGACCACTGTGTTGGCTATGAATTTTTTGCCCTAGTAACCGGGGCAAATAGGCATCTTTTTTCATGCTTACTAATTTGGTTGCACGATGACAAGCTGTCTCGTGCCTTGTTGCTTGATTATTACTCTATGACTGGTTGAGCTGTTTGTTATCTTATTGATGGAGAGCTTGAAAAGGGGGGTGTTGTTCCGCCCTCCACACACCAGCAATGAACATTTTTTTGGGGCTAGGTAGCACACTATTACTGTTTCTAAACATGGATTTACAACCAAAAAAAATTCGCAATACCTTATGCTCTTTCTGCTGGCTCACTAGCGATTATTGTTCCCGTTTACTTGGTTATTTTTTGATTACTTCCGATTGTTGCTTAGGAAGGTTTTTTTGAAGAAAAAGAGGGTTTACCATTGCAAAATGCTATTTACATCACTATGATATGGGATGTCACCATTACTGTATTCCATTACAGCTTCTGTGACTGTTCCCTAAATTCTGGTTGATGCACTGCCTTTTGATTGTTACATAGACATTATGATCTTATAAATTATGGTGAAAGTAGGGCTTGAACCTGCTGTTTATGGGTGCTAAATGGTTCTTTTGTAGCACCACTTCTTTTTGGTTACTAGTTAAATGGCTAAAATTTGTCATGATGAAAGTTCTACAAGGATTTCCTATTTATATTCACATAAGGAATTGCATATTGTATAGCATTAATTTTAAAAAAGTAAATAAAGAGGGAGGACTCGTGTTCTTATTTGGATTCATCAAGGGCTTCTTGCCATTGGACTGGCCATAAGGATGTATAAGGTAGGTAAACCTACAAAACTGGTGAATTCTGATAACATGATGGGCCTTAAAACTTTGCCCAACTTAAAAACAATCATTGAACTAGCCTATGGCTGGATTAGAATTACTAAAGGAATTTTTTATAAAAAGAAAAACCTACTACATTAATTGGTGCTTTCATTAAAAGATGAACCGTGATTAAAGAAAAGGGGGGATTCTGACTCTTGGATTAGAAGGGGTAATGGCCTTCTAATCAGAATGATGTAAAATTCTTCTATAAATTTTTGGGTTCCTTTTTAAATAAAACATTTACTATGGACCGAGCTTGTAAAAAGTTGAATAAAAGTTTGTAAGATCGACATGGATAAAAACTGGTATATTCCATTGATACCTATAAAACACAGGCTAACATATCTGTTGTCTTGTTTGGATGGATGCAGGTAAGGATCTATCTTGTCTTGGAAGGTTTTCTTTAGCTTTGGCAAGCTGTCCTACACTGGATTACACATTGTCCTACTACTTGGGAAATTCTTCTGTTACTTTGTATACTGGAATGAGCCTTCATTCTTACAAACATTGTACAAAAATAATTCTAAGATTGAGTTGTTTTTGTACTTATCATTTCATTTCTTCTAAAGCCAGCTATCTTTTGAATGTAAAAAGTTCAATTGTGTCATATTATTTATGGTAAAACAACTACACACACACACACACACACACACACACACACACACACACACATTGCTTGAAATAGAGTGTTGCTATCCCGGTGGTATTATTAACTGGGGACTAATTGGCCCGGAGAACCTTGGGTGAATAGCTGTATTAAAGTCAGTAGGTGACTGTTTAAGGAGGTACCTTAAATGACACATAACCCTTAGTAGCTAAACTAGGGTAATGGGGAGGGACGGGATGCCTAGCTCTGTCTTTTACGTCCTCTTCTGGGTAATTTCACTGTGCCCACCTGGCGGGTCTGCACTACTGTGCTATATAAATTCCCTCTTTCTCCCCCCTTATCTCTCGCCCCCTCTCTTTATCTCTCTCTTCCCCTCTCTCTATACATGATGGAAATGCTGTATCTTCTACCCATTGAAGCTGGGCTCGCCTCACTGCTATGAAAGAATGTGGCCATTGAACAGGGCGGTGCTACTATATCATTGTCATCTTGATGCTGGGCCCTACTCACTGTGTAAAGGAATATGGCCTTTAAAGGTGAGCTTCCATGCTCACTTAGTGTACTTGTGTACATTGGGGTTGTGAGGGTTTTACCTGCAAGGGTGTAGTGTTAAGTAGTCGGCTATATGGAAAAAGGCAAGGAGAAGCAGGTTATTGTGGAGTTGGCTACTCCAACTCAAGTTCATGTGATTTATGGAAGTGTTATAGATGACTGTTAGTATTGTGTGGTGTGATTCACTTGATGTTATGGTATTATTCCTCATGCATATACTGTAATGTTACATGAATGGCAACTTCTACTAAGCCGGTTGTCTCTACGACACTGATGGGTTACTCACCTTTAGGAAATTCTTTCAATTTATGGATGAATCAAAAGCTTGAAGAAGTGCACCCATTTCGTATCTATGGCTTTGGTTTTGTGATTCCCTTTCAAATGTAGAGTTTTTTTATCGATGCATAGGCATGGTTTTTTTAATCATTGAAAGATTGTATCCTCTTGCAATATTGGATGAATGTTGCCTTAAGAAGCTAAAAATAATGATTGAGGTTCTTCCTAACGCTCGATGAAGGACCCTATATGGTAGGGTTGACCTACTTGTGGGGTAAAAAACAACGGCCTAGCATATATACGGTCCTATCATAGGCATGGTTTTTTTTTATTCATTGAATGGAGGTATTCTCTTGCAAATAATAAATGGATGTTGTCTTGGAAACCCCTTTCTTTAGTAAAAAAATATATGATTAAAGTCATTCTCAACACTTGGTGATGGACCCTATATGGTAGGGTTGACCTACTTGTGGGTGGTAAACAACGACCTCTGGTGTTTGTTTTTGAAGAAGCCACAATCGTTATCCTATTGGTGATAAGCTTCTGGGTTTTATTCTGAGTTTGCTATTCTTGCTCAAATATGGTCTACAGTGTTGTGATCCCTTGTAAAACTGCTCAACTTGGCCGTACATGGTTAAATGGTTGGTTATGAAACATGATTATGGCCGAATATGGTTAAGAGGATGGTTCTGGAGTATGGTAGATATGATTGTAATTTAGCCACTCATGAGGCTGTAAGTGGTTGCTTGGTACATCCAGGTTATGGGACATGGTGGCTCTCTTTCCTAGCTTTTCAAAAAAATGTGGAACCAAGGAGTATCCCATCTTTATGGTGTTTGTACTTAAGGGATTAGCACTCATACTTATTACCTTACATGTGGTCTCAACTCTGTCTTGGGAGGTGTAGGACTTACTTACTAACATATTTTTATGTTACAGGTGACTCCAAAGTATAGATTGACTACACGTATGAGCACTATTATTGGCCCTGAAAAATAACAACAATTAATGCCAAACTTTGTAAAGTCAAGAAACAGGTATATGTGACCACTTTGAGGCTAAATTGCCTCATAAAACTCATCTCTGGCCTTATCTCATGAGAGCTTGCAAAGCAAAAGGAGCTCCAAATAATTTTTCCCTTGTAATTGAAACCATTATGAATTTTTGTGTTGCTTCACCTTTCTTATTATTTATCTTTGAAAACAATTTAGTTGGGTGCCATCTATAACATGTGAGATACCCACTCAGTGCTAATGCTATTTAAATGTTGTGTTGTTTCCATGGATGCAGGTGAGGGTTACCTTCTCAACTATGGTTTTCAAAGTTCCTTGGCTTGAAGATGGAAGATTTATATATCTTCAGACTCTTGATTCTTTTGTACTTGTGTATAATTTCCATTTTGTACTACGAATGTGAATTATACCACCTTTTCATTGACATAGTAACTAGTGTCTTTTGTAATTTGAAAGGATTCTTTGGTGTTTATGTTAAATTGTTACTGGAACACACACACACACACACACACACACACACACACACACACACACACACACACACACACACACACACACACACACACACACACACACACACACACACACACACACACACAGAGGCTATCCTTGGGCAAGGTTGAATTGCACATGTTCCTGATAATCTATAGTTTTACAAGAATTCCCCTGCTTGCAAGCTTCTTATCAAGCCAATACAAGTCTGTACACACTATAGCCATAGTCACTCGCCAATTGACTGTAATCATGTCTATGTCTCCTTCTTGTTCTTGTTATGGCAAGACCTTATCTCTATCTATCTCTCTATAGCCCATTAGGACCATTACAAGATGACCCATTCCCTTGCTGGCACATTATTATCCACATGGAGTATAGACACATGCATGTGAATATGTGGGTATGTCTTTATGGCCTTTTTGTTTGAAGAATATCGAGCTGTATAAGGAAGCCTAGTACTTGTGGATTTGGTCCATCCACAAGCTAAAAATAATGGACTAAATATACCTAAGTAACGTGCCATACCTACTCATCTACCTATCTTAAATACGGGTAATCCCCCCTTCTTGAGCTATATATGGGGTGGTGATCCCCCTTTTTCTCTCAATAATATCGTTATGTATTCCTTCTCTCGGCTACATTCTTAGCAGTAGTGATCATGCATTACTTCTCTATGCACTTCTCCGCTCTCTGCGTTCTCATCACTAACACCCATACATGATGAGTTCCCCATTCCCATGCCAAGATGGTCTCCTATGCGCCCATCCTATCATGGTGCGTTCTCTATTCGATCAGATGCATAGCGGATTCTTCATGCCCTCACCATCTATTGGCATCATGACATGTAGAACAATAATGCTTTCATGTTCAAAACCAAATGATGGTAGTAGCAACACACCACTCTTGCACTCTTGGGTTGCAACTTTCCTTTGGCAAACCACATCATACAACAATCCGACATGCAAATTCGTCACACAATGGAGGAGGACACACAAACACTCCTCATATACATGGATACATAATAGGTAGGTGCTTTTAACTTACCTAGAAAGGCTATGTTAAGTCATTACTTTGAATTTTCTTATGCTACATATGTTGGAAGTATAATAATTTTGAAACTTCAAGCTTTGTTGGATTTTCTATGGCTGAAGCTCTGTAATTCTCAATTGAAAACTTAGCAAGAATTTCTTAGTATAGTTTTGCATTGACAGGATTTTAAATAAATGGTCAAAGTATTTCATATCACAACATATACAAGTTAAAAAAAAAAAATTGTCGCTTGCTTATAACAATATAAATGCAAATGTTGGCTGCCAAAAAATAATCTCTTAAAGTATCCGAGTTCATGTCAAATTACTCAAAATGAGAGGTGTTTGCGGCATAGCTCCAGGTATCTTATAATTGGGGTAATGATGTATGCAATGCACTTTTCTTGCTACACTTAACTTGAAATTGATACATTTTCTTCTTGACTTCATTGGAAGGTAATGATATTGAGTTTGATTTTTTGACACATAGCTAATGTTCATACTTGGAGTAGCTACTCTCTATGCTATGGAAGCCTCAAACCTCGCGTGGAGAGTCTTAGTTAGAGATGGCATATATAATTTTTTTTAAAAAAAGTGGTCAAAGTAAAAACAAGAATCTGCCCAATTTGTTATGGTCAGTGTATTTTACAGATGTCGTAAATAACAAACTTTGGAATGTGAGTAAGTTGAATATATGACATTTTTTCATCTAACCTAATTGACATCTCAAAACATGTCCCATTTGTGTATGGAAGCTTGATAAGGGTTGCTCCTAGTGCAAATAAAGTAAGGCCCAAATTTGTTTATTTTATGGTTGAAATACACATCAGGAGTGTCTGTTTAATGATACTAGTTTATTCCTTGATCATGTTTTGGATAAAAACCTTGGATGCATGGTTCATACATAACGGGTAGACAAAAAATGAATAGGGATATGCCTATTGAATCTTTGGAATCCTTTTTGAAATACAAACAGGATAATACCAAAATTTTATCGAGAAGTTATACAAAAGAGTAGAGAGTAATGTATTGCTATTTTTGATGCATGAAATATCGTTTGTTTCTATAAATGAAGCTGTAAACCTCTGGTGGAGGATCTCGTGGAGAGATAATATTACTGAGTTTGTGAAAATTTAACCGAATTACAGACTATATGCTGCCCGATGTTGGTCAGGTTGTCTATATTCGTCTTTAACCCAAAAATATATAAATGTTTGCTTCAAATTTTGTGATAGACATTAGTATTATCTCTTCCTTGGGGAATCTCAGCGAATATTGGATAAATACGACCCTACAATTAAAAGTTATCTTAGTTAAAATTTCAACTTAATGGTCAATCCTTACGGTAAGCTAAAACCTAGGTCTACAGGTGTGACATGGATAACAATTGGATCTAGTGTTGACACTTGCAACACGCACAAACATAGCCAGTCCTAACTGAATTTTTTTGTATGGATGCAGGTAACAGTTGGATCCTTCTCCTTGTAGATGTAGTGGAGGCTAATACGAAGGGATAGACACAAATAGAAACATATACAAGATGTCATTTTGTAATGTTCAAAGATCAAAGGTTTAATCGAAATGGCTATATTGTTTATCACGTGCATATTGTTGGTTTATAAATGAAATGTTTATTCATTTTTATGATTTTTTAAACGATATTATTGCTTAATATATTACTTAATTGTCTAAGTATGGTTCAGTAATGAGAGGGTTTTCATACACAAACACACACATGATGTGTGTCTGGGAGAGAAGAAGGTGTGCTGTGTGTGTGTGTGTGTGTGTGTGTGTGTGAGAGAGAGAGAGACTCGAGGAGGACCTCTGAGTGTGCATCCTAGACATGGTGCATTATCGTGTGTGAATCTTTAGATCCTCACTATCGAGGGCCCCTCTCTGCAGAATTGGCAATGGCTTGCTAAACCTCCTCAATATCACACTTGAACTTGAACTCGATGACTTGAGTTAGTACGTGACGAAAATAAATTTAAGGCATAAATTTTTTAAATTGAAAAAATGCAACTTGGCAAGCTATGTGGACAGTTTGACTGATGGCATTGAACATCACTCCACGGTGGTGGCCATCTTGTGTGGAAAGCAACGTGTACTTGCCATGTAACTCATTGAGTTACGTGGGAAGTCCACATTTTCATGGACATGGAACACCTCCTTCGCCACCGTGGTGTGGACGGGTAATTGAGCGAGTTACATAGACACTCCATTTAGCAACTCGACAAGTTTTGAGGCCATGCCATGTAGGACAAGCTTGTGCTTTGATTTGAGTGTAACTTGACTAGTTGGCCGCATTGCAAATCTCACACTTGGGTGGGGACTGCAAGAATTGGGTATGCTTGATCATGCACGCACCCTACTGCAACCCTGACAATATTGTCAATAAGTCCAATGTCTTTTGCAAATATTCTTTTAATAGAGGCTTCTCAATGGTAGTCAATGCAATGATTAAAACAACCATGATGGTGGCCGATGGAAGTAACCCTTCAAGGTCGCTATGTGTTAACCGCACTAGTCCATATCTTGTGGGTTAACCTGTAAGAAATCATCTATATAGCATGCTTTCAAAGGGTTTTATAATAAAGTGACCCCTTTTTATGCATAAACTTGAGTGTTTTCTCATAATGCAATAAAAATATCCCTTTTGTAGATGTAATCTTGCTAAATTTAAAAATTTTACCAAATAAAATCCTCTTAATTTGAACCCCATGCTACACTCACACATTGGGAGGTACCCTCCCTCGTTGTTGCCCCACCCCACCCCCCCTTTTCTCGGCTCAAACCTTCCACTGGAGGGGGGATTCCTCTTAATATGAAACGACATATAAATTTTGTTTCCTTCTTTATTCTAAAAACAAGATTACATTAACTTTCATGAAAAGACTGAGGGTACATTAAGTTAAATGAATGCATTAAAGTGCCAACAAGCCATCTTTTTTTTATTCCACCAACATCACACATCAGGCCGAGCACCCATGACCATCATTTGCCTTGAGACGCTGAAAGGTTAAGGAGGATAACACATTGAGCCATTCATGGGTGAAATAGGACATAATTATGCTTCAATTCATCATAGGAATGAGTATATGAGAGCCTATTATATAGGCATAGGCTAGAGCTTCTTGTTTGCATCATGGATGATGTGTTAGAGGGTTCAAGAATCAGCCCCAAAGAGGATAAACATGTGGAGAACCCGTATGCACCTTTTAAGGGGCTTTTTTGGCCTTCTTTTTGGATTCATATCCATTAGGAAAGATGCTAGAAAGGTCCATGGGTCATATATACATTCATGTGCATCATTTGGAATGTGTACATGGTCATGGACAACTAGGGAAAGGCTCCATAAGCTAGGATAAGCTAAGATTACACCAACATACGCCCTCCTAAGCCTAGATTATTCAAATGATTTGCCTCTAGGAATCTCTTTAATACATCTACAAGGTTCACATGATTCCTCATGGTGGTTCTCAGTTGGATTCATCACTAAAGTTCACTAGGATACGTCACGTAGGCTCACAAATAGAGATCTTAGGATTTGATTACATGCTAGAGCACATCTGTGTAGGTAACAAGAGAGTGCCCATGAGTATCTTCATCTTCATCTTCTTCACTTAAGTTTACCTTTGCTTTGCCTCAATCTTTGTATTTGTTCTCCATGGTACTTTTGTTGACATCGTTTCATCCTTGGCTGTTGTTCCTATAGAAGAGCACAATGGTGAATGTCCTTTCCTTCCACAATGTTGTCATTCTTTGACTTTGAAGCAATCCTTGGATAGGTGGCTGGTCCTACTACAATGTGCATATTTCTTCTTTGAAGAGGTCACTACATATACCCAGCTTTCTAGTGAGTATTGGTTCCTTTTCCTTAAGCATAGCTACCATTTGGTTATACTCTTCAGGAAAAGCCTTTTAAAGCACAGCTACTTGGTTTTCTTCTTCAATTGGTGACTCTATGTACACCAATTGTGTGCTAATACTTTTAATCCTATTAATGAGACTAGAAAGGTCCTCATCACTCCCCATCATGAGCCCATACAATTGCATTTTTAGTAAGATCTTTGAGTGCTCTCCTTTTTCTCCAAGTAGCCTTTCTAGGGTTTTCCATGCATTTAGAGAGCGGTGGTTGCTTCATCTAAATAATGAACGTAATTGTTGTGAAGTGCTGTGAGGATGATGCCGAGTGCTTTTTCATCCTTGCTTTGGAATTGTGAAGTGCTATCCCTAGTGTACATGGTTCCCTATCACCCATTGGTTTCACTACACTCCATAGGACTTTCTTCATAAGGTAACCCTTGAGTTTCACTTGCCAAGTGTGGAACCCAATGCCATTGAACTTACTTAAGTCGTCTTTCCCCATAACTTGCAAGTGAGTGTGTGAGAGGGTCTTGCCAAAGGACTCCCTTGGTAGTGTCTACTTTCTTTACAATTGCTTAATTTGATGAATAGTCACATACACATCAAATTTATGAAGGCTTGGCAGACAATGAAGTCACTCTTCTCTTTTGAGAAACACCCCTTCAACTTGGTTGGATCCTTGAAGGTCAACGCCGTGGTTAAGACTTTTGAAAATGGAGAAAATTTTGAGCTTTGCTTGAATAAGAATGAAAGCTTTTGGAGTGCTGTTGGTTGCCAAGGATTTGATTGCCTTGAAGGTGTCTGCAGTGGGACAACACCCTTACCAAGTGCTTGGCAAAAGAAAAGAAAGGTGTCAACTGCACTGTGGGAAAAGCCCCTGGGGCGTGGTGACTAGCCGATTGGAGCCAAGAAATTAGTCGACGGGCAGCTTGGTGACCGAACAGAGCAAATCATCCAAAGATCGACTGGAGCATGCAAGGTGGTAGTAAAAGGTGTGTCTCAATGGTTCAACCCATCCTTTGTGACCCAAAACTCATCTTAAGAACAATTGAATCCCATTGGGTCGGGTCTGCTCACAATGCCCTTTTACTAATAGTAGACAGGCAATATTGAACATTGGACCCCACTCACCAACGCCTTGAATAGTTTGACTTGGAACACTAAAGCCAAGTTCTTTGCACGTGAAGCTTTCCAGAATTAGCATATATGACCTCAGTTTTCAAGTGGTGCACAAGGGATTACACACCTAAGAATAGCAAAACACTTAACAAAGCCTAAGCTTGGTTGAAATATGAGCTTGAGGATGCATTGGAGAGCATTCGCAGAGGGCTATCAAATGGTGTACTTGATGAACCGAGATGGGATACTTAATGCAAATCAATTACTGAACAAAAAAGGTTTAACAAGAGAGAAATAATGGCCTAATTATTCATACTAGTTGAAATCCCATTAACCAAGAAGGGTAGTGGCCAATTGGTCCTTCCAATGACTTGCCCAAGCTTGATTAGGAGCTTTTTATTAGACGAGAGAGAGGGAAAAGTTGAATAACGATCCAAGTGTGTGCATGCACACTAGATCTAGCATAGAGGTAGTAGGATGCTTAAGATGATTAGTATGTGCTAATCATCATAAAAACTATGATACCAAGTGAAAGGTTAAGGAGGATAGCACATTGAGCCATTGATAGGTGAAATAAGACATAGTTATGCTTCAATTCATTATAAAAATGAGTGCATGAGAGCCTTTTGTATAGTCGTAGGTTAGAGCTTCTTGCTTGCATCATAGAGGATGTGTAAGATGGTTCAAGAATCAGCCCAAAAGAGGATAAACATGTGGAGAACCATATGCACCTTTTAAGGGGTTGTTTTGACCTCCTTTTTGGCTTCATATGCATTAGGAAAGATGCTAGAAATTTCCATGGGTCATATATACAACATGGCATCATTTGGGATGTGTACATGGTCATGGAGAGCTAGGGAATGGCTCCATAAGCTAGGATAAGCTAGGCTTACCCCAACAAGGGCGCTTAGTGGGGGTTGAACCCACCACCTTGGTGATGCAAGTCCAACCCTCTTCCAACTAAGATAGCTCCCTTGGGTGTGAATGCATTAACTTTCGTGAAAAGACTTGAGGGTACATTAAGTTAAACAAATGCATTTTATCTTCTATAATTTGTTTTCATGGAGCCTTTATTTCTAATTTTGGTGAAAATCAAAACCTCTTGAATAGCTTGATTTTCTCTTGAAATCTTTTTTAGGCATAAAGTGAACCCCTACTCCAAAAAAACAACAAAACAATAATATCCAAGTTCTTTGGCCTCATAATATGTTAGTACGATTATGAGAGTGCTCTAATGAATGGAATCCAAGGAGATACCCATTTTTTGTGCAAAGACATAGTCTAATGGTCAGACGTGGTATGCAAGGGGGGGGGGGGGGGGGGGGGGGGGGGGGGGGGGGGGGGTGCTAGTTGGTGAGGAGAAGAGAAGTGGGCACGTGTTGGTCCAAGGTGGCAGACAATAGAGGCAAGTAGACACACTGCATGTAATTTATCCCAATCCCACTACATCCATGGGTTGGTGGACTGAGGCTGGCTTCCCCCCCCCCCCCCCCCCCCCCCCCCCCCCCCCCCCACATTCTGACATGCTGCCATGCAAACATGATAGTGAAGTAGAAGGTCACTGTGTGTGTGCACGCGCGCGCGCATGTGTGTGTGTGTGCACTGAGCTCCATGTGTTGAAGCCTCTTGGGATTGTTGCTCTTTTCGTGCTGTGTGAAATGATGTGCAATCCATGAGGGAGGATCAAGGAATGAGGGTGGCTAGAATGCAAGACCAGAGAAGGATGGTGGTCAAAGCATGGTCTGGCCAAGCTAGGGAATGCACACGCTATAGGGAATGGGGGGGTGGGGGGATTTTCGATGGCAGGCTACATTGTAATTTTCTCTCACTCAAACACACACATTCATGCTACATGGAATGAAAGGAGGGGAGGGCGGGGGGCCAATCAACTTAAGTTCTAGGAATCTCATGGAGATTCCACCTTATATACGCAAATAGAGCCACCTATGTGTGGCTAATTTTGAAAGCATTTTCTTAACTAAAATCTCCTAGAGATGCTTTTTTTGAGTTAGAAGATAAAAAGATAAGAGTGGAATGCATGATTTGCAAGGCATAGTAGCAAGTGGTGGTACAGGTGGTGTCGAGGGCCATAGGAGGTGCAAGGTGCCAGGCGGTGGCACATCAAGCAGGTCCTATGTAGTATGGTCCATTGCTAGAGGGGGACAAGATCATTCTCTCACTCTCTCTCTCTCTCTCTCTCTCTCTCTCTCTCTTGCGCACGCGCACACACGCACACACACAGACACACATTGGTATAAGTGTCGAGGTGGCAAACGAGGTGCTCTCTCACTCTCTCTCTATCACACCTGGTAGGCACTACCTCCACCTGCGATCAATTTTTCTTTAAGCAAAATGTGGTAAGGTGCTTTCGCAAGGTTGCTGGACGCAAGAAAGAGGTAATGCACGGGCAAGCCCAAAATAGCAAATAATCAAGTGGTGCGCGCATATGAAGGTAGGTGACCCGCTGTAGCTTTTTTTTATAATTCAAGGGGATGGTTAGGTCGCTTGATCTGGCTAGGAGTATGAGTAGCCGAGTTCGATTCATGGTTTCCTTGACAGTTTGTGCTCGTTGCGATGCTACAAGTTAAGCAAAGGTGAGAAATCTTTTGAGATTCTAGCTAATGAAAGTAGTGTGGAGCTAATAGGTCGCCAAAACGACTTTTTCTGGGTTGATTAAGGGGAATCTCTACAGATACCTTCCGTGGCATTGAAGGCAGAATGGGGGAGATGAAGAGGAAAAGGGCGCAGCTTGCACGTGGAGGAGAGACAGGAAGAGAGAGAGAGAGAGAGAGAGAGGGGGGGAGGCGGAGATTTTTTGATGAGATGTGCACAGCCAAAAATTTGTTCGTCACACTTGTTTACAGGACATCCAGATGGTTGCTTGGGGGATGCAGAGGCATGGTTGTAGCAAAGTCTCTCTCTCTCTCTCTCTCTCTCTCTCTCTCTCTCTCGTTGTCCTTTCAATGGAGGCGTAGAATTTCCATCGCAAGAAGAGGGGTCGTCCATAATCCCATTAATTGGGACAACAGAGTCTCTCTCTCTCTGGTACGAGTGGCAGGTGGTTCAATGTATTTTTCAGGGGATAATCTCTGTTGCATTTGATGTGAGCATGAAGGGGATGGAGGTGAGGTTGGAAGAGCCTATCACAGGGTACAGGTACTCGTGTGAAGGCGTGCACACAGACGGATCGGTGAACCAAGGCGGGAGTGGGAGGTGGAGGGTCGTGGAGAAACAGGTGCTTCGAAGACATGCGACTTGGCAGCGATGGGACAAGGGAGGGGGGGTTTGGGTCATGGCGTCGGCAGTAGGAGCAGGGCCAGGGGCTGTGAGATGAATGGGCTCCTTGAGAGGCGGTGCCTTCCTGCTAGACATTCTCTCTCTCTCTCTCTCTCTCTCTCTCTCTCTCCGATGCAGGTCCGTGGGAGCGTAGGGCAGGGCCGGCCTTATGCGGCAATGAGGATGCGCAGAGAATGGAACAAAGGTAGGAGGCCCACGAATGGGGAAGCATCGTCTCACCCACAGTGGGGGTCCAAAGGCAGGCGAAGTAGATGTGCGCAGTCGCCAAGGGGAAAGGAGGAAGGGCATTGCAGGTGGGAACCGACGCAGAGACATATGATATGCTTTGGCGAAATGGGCAGAGGGAATCTTCGAGTTTAATTAATTAATGGGTGCAGAAAGTAGTATAGCCCTCATGACAGGCCACAAAGAACCATATAGATCTTTTCAGCCAACCAAAAAAGGATATACAGAACAAGGGAGGGATTAAGAAGTGCATTCATAAGAGGTGAGATATTGTCTCATTGCCATTTTTTAAATATTTTAATTTGTGAAAGAGTCCTTTTGTTTATCTCATAAAGGTCCATTTCATCAAATTTTTTATTTTTCATGTTTATTAAACCTGCCTTTTCTTACAAAAGCATTAAAATATTCTTTTGCTTTAATTTATCAATAAATCCCTTTATTAGCTTAAGAGGCAAAGTATGAAAGGCATACATTTAGATATGTGGCACAAATGGGTAGATTATATATTGGCGTCTTATTGCGTTTGGCACTTGGTAAGTGAAAGAAGAAGCTGCAAGTGGATGGGTCTATTCACGTAAATGTTACTGATCTTCAATGCCTATTTTCTTCAACGTTCCTCAACAACATTCAATGAGCCTATGCAACGGATCTCAATGTCCTAGAAAGGAGCATACAGTCGTAAGGTCTAGCCTCCTTGGGCACTGACAACTTTGTTGAGGCTCCGTCTTGTAGGCTACAACTGGTAAAATTCCAGCTTTCTGAGATTGTAGGGACATCCTTTAAAAATATGTTTCAGGTCTTCCTTTTTGCTATATCTTTTACAATTGCCATCCCCAATCTTTGCATGCAAGGCTTTAACAGCAATCCATACACCTTGGTGTAGTATTAGCCATGACAAAAAACTGTGTTTGATAGGGATTCCAAAGCTCCATATACACATAAATCTATAAAGCCATTGCTTGGAGCTCCAATTCACATCCCATTTTCTCTTGAGGTTCTTCCTAAGATTGTCATCAAAACTAGGTATTTTATTGTAGTTTGTATAAGCTTTCTTTGCCAAGTCATGAAGCTGCATTTGTTTGTTGTGTTCAACACCTTGCTCCTGTTAAAAGTCTTTGACTCCTCCAACCTACACATTAGTTCAGCAAGGCAACAAGTAGACAAATTAAATTGTTCAGTTAAAGTTTCCTTGGAGACATCCATATGTAGTGTTGAGAGAGAGAGAGAGAGAGAGAGAGAGAGAGAGAGAGAGAGATCTTGAGCCCTTTCAAGCACACACAAAATTCTTGCAAACCAGCCATGCTACCTCACATGCCACCAATGTAACATTCCTATACTCTGCCTCTAAAAATGAAAGAGTAATTGTTGGTTGCTTCTTGCTGCTTCATGTGATATAGCAACACTCCCAAGTGAAAACAGGAATCCACAGGTAGACCTGCGGTCGTATGTGCTACCAACCCAATCCGCATTTGTGTAACCATAGAGTTGCAACTCCACATCAACCGTATAGAAGATTGAATGATCCAAAGTAGCACTCACATGGCATAACTTGTGGCTCACCGCATCCAAGTGTGATTTCCTAGGAGATTACATAAATTGACTCACCAATCCAATTGTGTAGCTCAAGGATGGATGTGAGATAGTTAAGTAGATCAAGTTTCCCACAATCTTCATGTACATGATAGCATTCTCAAGCATTGGATCTACATCATTTTCCAACTTCAAATTATGGTCTAAGGGCATTGTGATTGTCTTACAATCAGCCATACCATAATTTTTCAACATGTCCAAAGCATATTGTCATTGTGACAGCCATACACTCACACCCTCTTCTGTGCAAATAATTTCAATGCCTAAAAAATATTGCAAGTCTTCCAAATCTTTCATTTCAAACTCTTGCATGAGTAGAGCCTATACACCCTCTACTTTAGTCACATTATCACCTCCAACAATCAAGTCATCCACATATATGCATATCACCACAACTACTACCTCATTCTTTAGCACATACAATGAATGATCTGCATCAGAAATTTCAAAGCCCAGTGAAATGAGGAATGTCACAATCGTCTCATACCAAGATCTTGGTGCTTTCTTTAGTCCATACAATGCTTTCTTTAACCTGCATACAAGGTCACAAAGACTCATCTTTTCATAACCTTGTGGCTGCTCCATATACAAAACTTCCTCTAAGTCTCCATTCGCGAAAACACTTCTTTACATCCATTTGCTTTAGCACCCATTTTAAAGCGGCAGCCACTACAATAAACACAAAAATGGTAGCTATCTTGGCTACAAGTCTAAATGTCTCCTCATAAACAATCCCATAAGTTTGCGTGTACCTTTTGGCCACATATTTGTAATGTAACTGCTATCAATATAATATATAATATGTAAATATACTTATTATTTAATAATACTTATTTTCATTAGTTTTTTTTTGGCATAACATTTTCATTTAGAGATTTTTTATAAATGGGATCCATCTTATTTTTTTTCATTTCAGTTTGTTGCCATCCAAGATTGTTCCATCTTTATAGCATCCTCAAAACATGTGGGTTTTGCCTCCTCTATAATTTTTTCCATATATGCACATTGATGAGCCACATAACTATCATAAGTCAATCTTTGCACAATATTTCTTACTCTTTCAGACCTGTGTGTCCCAGGATCACTTCTAGGTGACTTGTTCCCTAGTTGCATCCTTCTTGCACCCAAAGTCTTCATAGAAGGTATGCCAAACTCCTCATCTTAACTTTGCTTAAAACCACTGTTGTCACTATCGTCATGACTAACACTCCAATTTGGCAATTTAGGGGCATCATCAACCTTTTCATTCCCTTTCCTTGATAAATTTGAGGAGTTAGTAGGAATCATTCTTTCATGTAACTTGCCATTCCATGGCTTCTCACCATGACCTACACTAGGTGACCCTTGCATTTCACTCAAAACTTGTGATTATACACCTGTATTTTTGCAGTCACATGCTCTCTTCCATCATCCCCCAACTCATCTTTTACATCAACATACCAACTTTTCATTTCATAAAAAACAACATCCTTTGTCACCCTCACTTTATCCGTGATAGGATTGTCACATTTGTACCGTTTTTTTCTCAAGGGAATAACCAATGAACACACATTTTTCTTCTTCTAGGTCAAGCTTACTCCTCAAGTTCATGCGGCACATGCACATAAGCAATGCATCTGAACATTTTAAAATATGGTACATTCAATTTTTCACCACTATAATTCTCTTCTGGTGTCATATCATGTATTGCAACGGTAGGGGTATATTCATAATGTAAACACCTATAGCAACAACCTTAGCCCCAATAAGAATGATGCATGTTCTTCTCATTCATCAACGCTCTAGAATTGACAAGCGTCCCAAACTTTTTGCATTTCAAAAACTTTAAATGCTAGAGAATCTGTAACCATTTCTTTAGTTTGCATCAAATATGTCTATGCCAAATCTCAATATCTGGGACAACTCCTGCAAACATGGCAGCATTCACCTCGGGCACATTTACATCCAAAGTAAACATTCTAACCACTTTATTTCCTTGCACAACCAACCTTCCATTGTTCTTATGCTCTTTGGAAAAGAGATCATCAGAGTTAAACCTGACCTACAAGCCCTACTTGACCATTTTCCTAGGATTGAAATCCAAGTTCTTTATAATGTTGGGTATACGCAATACATCAGCCAGGTACTTTACTTTACCATTTTTCATAGGCAATGGTACATTTTCTATATGAATAATGGGATGGGTAGTATCATCCCCAATCTCTATATGATCAAGACTTTGCAAAGTCTACATTTTCTTAAACCATTCACCATGACTTGGTCATGTGATTTGAAGCACTGGAATCCACATTCCAGATATTATCACTATATTTTGCCACATTTTTAGACATAGTATTCAGCATGTATTGCACCACAAATAGCTTCTCAATCTCATCTACATTTCTTACTAGTAGCTTCTCGATCTCATCTACATTTCTTAGTGGTTGTATAATTATTTTGCTTTCTCCTGTCCGGACAGTCACGTTCAAAGTGACCATATCTTCCACAACCCCAACATAGTACAGTTCTATGCTGACTTGTATTATTGTGTTGGGATATCATCAAAAGAATCATGTAGCTGGCTGTGAGAGAGAGCTCAAGCCTATGTATAATACCAACTCCAAAACAGGGGTCAAATCACACCCAAAATGGAAATCCAACAGCATAATAGTAGTCCAAAGGAATGCATGGAAACCTAAGATGCAAAGTCTCCAAAAGGAAGCACCTCAATCAAAGATCTTTTGATGATAGATCCCTGGAATACCGAGACCGCTTCTTTGGCTGCTTGTGCTTGTTACTCCAAGCTCCTCAGAACAACCAAGTTCCAATACCATGTTAAGAGAGAGATAAGAAAAGATCTTGAGATCTTGCAAACACACACACACACACGCGCGCGCGCGCACACACACACACACACACACACACACACACACACACACACACACACACACACACACACAAATGGAGGCCAAAGACTATTCTTCTTCTTCTTCATTAACTCAAGATAAGAGGTCTACAATACCCGAATGTTAACATAGGTAAGTAGATCTCCCTTTTTAATAGCTTCTTGCCACACCAAAAGGAGGTACAAAAATCCTTATACAACATGTAAAATTCATTAGTAGGCACACCATCTAGTCGATCCAAGGGATTTACCAACCTTGAGGTTACCAATAGATTTTTTGAGATCCCCTTTAGAGATAGGTGGGTTTGTGCTCCTTTGGGGGTCAATATTTTCCCTCTGATTAGGGCTATTTGTGCCCTTGCTTCTTGAATTTTACTATCTTTTTTGGGAGCCTCAGAGAATATATTGGTAAAGAACTCCCTGGCTATAAAAAGATTATCCTTTTGGGACTTAGTTAAGAGGAGGGATAAATTCTTTAGTGTTTTTTTTTCTTTAAAAGCTAAAACATAGAATTTGTTGGTATGTCTATTCTATCAACCCAAAGCCTTTGGTGAAAGCAAGGACAATATTTGCTTCTAGAAGCTCTTCCTGCGCCTAAGTGAAATCCTAAGCTCAATGATCCTGGCAAGGGGGTGGTATGCACTGATAATATATTTTTCTAATAGAGAAGTATCCCCTGATATCATCATCCTTTTTTTTGCTCTTATTTCCTTAGCTATTCTTTTGTACTCAGTGAGAGTTTTTTTCTAATATATTTTTCTAATAGAGAAGTATCCCCTGATATCATCATCCTTTTTTTTGCTCTTATTTCCTTAGCTATTCTTTTGTACTCAGTGAGAGTTTTTTGAATCTTTTGAACAGAGACTTCCCAAGATATAGAATGCATTTGAGTTTTTCTTTTATACTCTTTATGTTAAAGAGGGTTTGATCCAGGTGTGGAAAAACAACCTTAAAGACAGATTCTACCCTCAAGAGATCAAGCAAGATAGTGAGGGCCACTTTTCAAATTTTGGACCACCTCTCTCTTGGTATGTACTTGATAGCAAGGCTTTAAGTCTTCATGGAGGAGGAAGGACCTGATGCATGAAAAAATAAAATAAAAATCTATGTATAACATAGCTATGGTTTTGTCACATTTGGATCTCGAAAATAAGGAGAGGTAGGAACAAACCCTATGAAAACAAAATAAATTCACTGGATGCTGATTCTACCTGGCGGTCACTACCTGACGATCACTGCAGGTGAAGAATAAAATTCAATAGTGAAAGGGAAGAGAATATTATGCATTATGGAGTTGGAGTCAACAAAATATTATCAAATTCAAGCAACATGGAGTCAAGAGGGGACCACTTGCAAGGCTTTTGGAAGGAAAAAGACGAACACATATTTTTGTGGGATTTTTCTCTATTTTTCTATTTCAAATTGGAAAATATTTTCACAGCAAAGTTGTAGGAGCTGAGCTGATCTTTTTGCCCCTATTTGTTTTATAATTTTTGGAGCTACAGTTTGGGAGATATGTCCAAAATGGGGGAGCCTATCTGTTCACATGGGAAGAAGTCATGATTATCCAACTCCACACACATAATTTCTTAAAGGTTTCTCCCCATTATTGCTTGATTTTATCTTATTTTACAAGATTCTCTCAAATATTATAAGGAAGCTCTTAGACTCAAGCTATGGAAGGTGGCATGGAGACAAAGCTCGCCATGATGAAGGCGATTAGGAGGAAATTGGTCAATAAGCAGGGCACATGGAGCTCTCTCATTGGGGGAGTGCCTCTAACTGAGGTTACTTTGTAATAACTCCTTTAGTCATAATCTCTTTCCTAATCACTCTCTTGGAATATAAAACGAGGCCTTCTCTTTTGTAAATAGATACACAATTAACTCTAGCACTCACGCTCTCATATGTACATCCTCATGTATGTACCTCTAGGCACACATAGTTCTACTATGGCATAGTATTGGCTATGGTCAGTCATTTTGGTTTCTTAATGGCCAAGAGGTTTGAGTTACCATGCACACATGAATTTGTGAGATGTTGATTATGTGCAATTACCCTCGTGAATGTTTGTATTGTGTTTATGAAGCCTATATTGATGGAGCTCTAATGATCTCCTCCTCTCCCTCTCTCTCCTTCTCTCACATCTTCCTTGTGTTATGGTGTTTATGAAGCCTATATTAATGAAGCTATAATGATCTCTTCCTCTCTCTCTCTCTCTCCTTCTCTATCATCTTCCTTGTGTTATGTGCCAACCCCCTACCATGCATCCTAGATGCATTCCAAGCTAGGTGGTGCCCCTATTGTGTACCTCCCATGATGAGGCTATTGTGCATAGTCTTGATGTAGAGGCCATCGGGTCTGTTTTGCGCTTCTCCCTCTCATTTGGTGCCCCCACTAAGGAGGGCTTTGCAAAAACCTTCAATCAACAAAGAATAGTGATGCATGGCATCAATCATGGACGAGTGGCTACAAGATTTTTCAAATTAGATGACTGAAGAAGAGGAGACTGTAGAAGCACTCAAGGCCTTTATTGAAGTGCTACTGCCAGGTTGTAGTGTAATCGATATCCAAGAGGTTAGCTCCCCATGTCGCATTGCTCGTGCTAATCACAAATCAAGATCTTTAAGAGGGAGGGATACGAAATGTCATCACTATTGTCAACCAAAGAATTTTGTTAATGAGTGCCGTCTTTTAGTGAATGTTCTAAACCATATGATTTTGTTCAAGATGTTTATGTGCAGGGCCAAAAAATCAACTGGCCCCAGTTACTCCATCTAGCACCTAGGGTGAGGAGACAATGGATAAAGATGGTTAGCACGAGACGACCAAATTCAAAGATAGCTGGGGCTATCTCTAGGAGGAATCTAGATGACATACTACCAGTGATGGATGATCACATAAAAGGACAACACATCTCCAATATCTACATCAATGGTGGTACACAAATATGCCGAATGAGTGAAAAAATGATGCACCGTTTGGTTTTAGAGGTAAGTAGGCCGGCACCATGCTGAGCCAAAATGGAAAATAATGTAAAAGTTTTCAATGTGTTGGTGTTATAAATACAATTAGGATAAAGGCATTCAACACTGAGGTAGATGTGGACATCTTTGTCATGCCACACAAAGGGGAGGGCTATCTTATCATTCTAGGGAGGCCTTGGCTTATGGCTATGAGAGGTAAGCAGGACTGGGACACCGGTATAACCCAGATGAAGGATGCAAAAGGGAAGCCAATACTTTATTACATGAAGACAGGTCGTTGGCAACGTGACATGGATCTAGAAACCTCTATGGATGAGTTTTCTAGTAGTGACTCTTCAACCACTACACAGGAGGAGTCAACAGTAACTAAAGAAAGTGACAATACCATTAAGGCGATGTGGGTCATTCTCAAGGACCCTAAGAGGATGGAGTAACCTTATGCATCATCATCAAACCAAGGAGAGACACTAGGTATACAACCTCTAGTAGAAGCAAGTAAGCTACATCAAATGTTATCTAGTGAGTTGTGGGAAGGATCTTGAAGATTATATTTTGATGCTAAGTAATTTTACCACATTGTTCATTGATGAATATGATATAATTACTGGCATCACAGTAGTTCAACATCACATTAAGCTCAAGGAGGGAAGTAAACCTGTACTACAGAAGCTCAAGCGGCTAGGAGTAATTCAACAAGGCGCCTTTCTCAAAGAGGTAAGGAAAACTGATAAAAGCAGGTTTCATCTATCCTGTTGAAGACGCAGAGTGGGTTTCTTAAGTGGTAGTCACACCAAAGAAGAATGGTAAGTGGAGGGTTTGTTTTGATTACAAGCCCCTTAATGTAGCCACAAAGAGGAACCATTTTTCCTCTTCCTTTTCAAGATGAAATTCTCAATGAGGTAGTAGGACATAAGTGCTACACGGTATGTGATGGCTACTTAGGATACTTCCAAATTAGCATTTCTGAAGAAGATCAAAAGAGAACAACCTTCATCACACCATGGGGATATTTTGCTTACAGAGTTATGCCTTTTGGTCTCCCCAATGCTCTAGCCACCTTTTAGCGCTATGTGACATTTGTTTTTCAACCATTCTTTGGAAAATCAATTTGTGTTTTTATTGATGACTTTTGTATCTATAGCTTCCGCTCTCTTCATTCGGAGAAATTTTATGAAGGTATAGCTAGGGTGCAAGCTTTGGGTGGCCAACTCAACATGGAGCAATGCCACATTGGTGAAAGCAAGGTTACTCTTCTTGGCCATGTGATCTCTGCCAAAGGCATTGAAGCTGACCCAAGCAAGGTTCAAGCCTTGGTGGCTTTCACCTCTTCCACCACAACAAAGTAGTTGGTCTCTTTTCTTCAAAAAGTGAGGTATTTGAGTAAGTTCATTCACCTGCTCTATGAAGTGGTTCTCCCTTTACAACAAGTTACCCATCAAGAGATCTTCACTTGGAGTGAACAACAGTTCCATGAGGTAAAACAAATTCTAGCCTCACTTCCCACCATTGCATCTCCAAAGTGGGACGAGCCATTTTATGTAAACCCTAGTGTGGGCAATGACACACTTGGGGCGGTATTGATGCAAAGGGATCCTCAAACCTCTTTCATGCATCCTATCTACTTCTCTAGTCACATGATGACTCCATCAAAAAAGGGCTACACGGTAGTGGAGCACATGGTGCTTGCATTAATGTTTGCTACCACCAAATTTTTCTCTTATTTATTGGCTAGACCATTCATAGTCTTAACAATGGAAGAAGTATTTCCTTATGTAATGCAGTACATGGATGTTTCTTCTAGGATTTCCAAATGGCTCACAAGGTTGCAAGAGTTTGACTACACAATGCAAATGGAGAGCTCCACAAGAGCCAGTCTAGGAGGCATTCTCACTCCTTGCCACTATGAAAAGAAGCTGAAGGTCACTTAGACAAGTGACAAAGAAGTAACACCTGTGTTGGAAGTCCCTAAGTTGGAGAGTCAGAGAGAGAGAGAGAGAGAGAGAGAGAGAGAGAGAGAGAGAGAGAGAGAGAGAGAGCACAATATACGTGGTTCACTCAATATGGGCTACATCCACGGGAAAGTAGCAATGGCTTTAGTACTTAAAACAAGAAGGAGGTTACAAAGAGATTATATGTCATAATAACTAGGATCTAATTCTCCTAAATCATTTTCTCATGTTAAATTGATCATTTAATATGGGGAAGTACTATACATTATTTTTGGGTACAACAACAATTGGGGATACCCAATTAGTTTGTTCTATCTCATAGATAAACTTTGCATCTTTTAGTTTATCAATTTCTTCCTTGATACGCTTAGCAAATGTATCATTATACGTGTATGGCCTTTGTATGCTAGGTTTAAAATCACGTTTTAATGCCGACATATTGTCGGATCCACTCCCTTTAAATCCTTGTAAGACCATGCAAACACATCCTTCTAGTCCTGAAGAAGTCTGAGAAGCTCCTCTTCCTCATCTCAGCTTAGGTCGATGGCTATATAGACGGGTTGCGGTTTCTCTCCAGGATGTGCTAGGTCTACTCTCTTTGAATGTTTCGGCCCATCATAAGACTCTTTTTCCCGTTGCTCTCTTATGGGCTATGTCACCACTATCTTCCGGTCTTGAATAGTGAACTTTCTGTAATGGGATGGTACACTCCTATGGTTTCCGCTATTGTCTTTCTCATCGTGTCTGTTCTTAGTTTCAGTTGTCCATACTTCCCATAGAGTCTTCTTGAGCTCTTGGTACCTTTTCTTACGTTCAAGTTTCGTTTATTTTGGTTCTGTTTCCATTCTTTTTGGATTTAGTTTTTGCCTTCAACCTCTGAGTTTGTTTTTTTACATCTCTAGGACTATCTTTTGTCCTAGGGTTTCAATCTTGAGAGAACAAAGCTGATATTTTGTTTTTAATGCAGTCTTTTGCCTTTACCAGAGATAAGAATTCCATTCTATTTATTATGTTTGGCATTGGGTTATCTCTGGCTCCGTGAGCTTCCTCCCGTTTTTTGTAATGTGCTTGACGTCTCAGTTTTTGATTTGGAAAATCGTAAAACCTGACATCGGGTATTATTTCCTTTAGCTCACTGGGGTTATCAGAACATTCATTATCTACATCATTCTCTCGTTCAAGATGATCTGTAGAATCATGGAACAACTCCCCATTCATTTCTTGCTTATTTTTTATATTTCTTGATTGACTTGAGATTTGATAATCATCTTCTTCTATTAAAGCAACCATGTAATATGGAACTACATCATACCCTTCCTGGTCACAAAACCTATATGTCGGTCCTTCTGCAATTGCACACACATCTAGGATTGCTAGGATATGTGTCCATTCTAAAGGTTCTAAGGACTCTTCTGTAAAAGGTTCTGGAATGTATTCTGTATCCTCAAGCACTTTGTCTAGAATAAATTCTTCTCGTTTTAGGCTTCCACAACTGGATGCCCCACACATCCATAACTCTTTTGGTTTACCTAGCCAGTCAGGGAGTTCTGACCCTATTATCGTGGCAGAATTGAACTCTTCTACTAGTGTTTTGTTGACATCTTTGTAGCTATGGTCTCTAAGGTTTATTCTTGTAGTCGTCTCCATGTGCCTGAGGTATATGTGATTGTAGCCCAATCTTGGACCATCTTTAATTGTCGTATGAAGGGTTGTCCAAGTATTATGTCATAGTTATTTTTCTTGCCAAAATCCACGATTGCAAAGGTATGCTCATACTCGATTCCGCAATACTTAATAACTATTTTCTCCAAAAGCCCTATAAGTCTCTCCATATAATCGTCAGTCAGTTGCAACTTGATTCTGGTGGTTTTCACAATTGGTTTTTCCCATTTCTTCCATACATCCGTTGTCACGATGGCTACACCAGCTCCACTATCGAGAATTGCCATGGTGATAACCTTATAATTCAATCGGGGGCATGGTATTTCCATCTTCCCCTTCACAGTATTCTCCTACCTTGTTTAAAGACATTGGTTGCATGTTTACTTGAGGTTTTTCTAATTCCTTGATTCCTTCTTGCATTCGTGAATTTGGATCCCTTACTCCAAATTTTTCAAGACATTTTCCTAGTATTCCACATATTAGGTCTTAATTTGAGAAGCTCTACTAGAGTAATGGTACAAGTTATTAGAGTTAATAAGAGTGTTATCAACCCCTGGGACTCCATACCCTTCCTTGTGGCAAGTTGCTGTGTTGGTACAACTTTCACATCTGACTTTGCTTCATACTCTCCCATATATGAGGGTAACGTTTTTAGAGATACAGGTTGGCTATCCCAAGATTTCATAGATCCCTTGTCTCCCCTATAAGAGTGCATCTCAAGATCTACTTGAGGTCCTGCCTCAAATTCTTCACTAGGAGGAAGGAATTCATCTTCTCCCATTTTGGTTTTGTTAACTCTTTGGCTTAGTTCATTAGCTTCATTGGCTTCCCTTATTTGTCTCCAAAGATCATTTAAGCCCTCGTCACTTTTATACAATTTAGGTGTGATAGGTTGGAACCCTTCTGATGTTGAGTTTGTTGTGTTCAACACTATCCCAGGTCTTTCTATTGAATGTTCAAGTTTTAATTCAATTTCTAGACTAACAATTAGTCGTTCCGTTCTGTGTGTTGCATGGTTCCTCAACATTGGTACTAGAAGTATTACCTCCTCCACCTGTTCCCTTAAAGATAGGTCTAGTAAGGTTTGTGCAGTTTGGATCATCTTTTGACACATTTTCAGTCTGTGTTTTTCCAACTCAGCATAGGGATATGTCATCCATTTTTGTTCTTGATTTTGGTCGATTTTAAGCCTTGAGTCGTATGCTTTCAAGAGTGCGTCTAGATGTTTGTTTACTTTCTCTACTAGCATGGATCCACTTGATCCCGCACTTTTGGATTTAACTTTCTTCTCAAGCTCTATGTGTGTTGGTGTTTTTGGTTTTTGAAGTGCTAGTCTTTCAAGTTTTTCTAGTCTATCTTTTGTTCACTGTAATTCTTTCGTTATGACATTTTGTTCTCTTTCTTTCCTCATTTCTATCCGTGCTCTTCTAGCTTTCCATGTGTTTCATTGGCTTTTTCATTCAATGCTAGGTGTTTTACATCCTGGTTCTTCCTTTTCAAGTCCCCCTTTTTGTTTTTGAGCCTTAGCTCGTGTGATGACCTTTATAGGTATTACTGTTTCATTTTCGGAACCACTGCTTGAAGGGATAGCCTCCAAAATGTTTATGGTTGCTTTAACTGCTTTGTTGAATTTTTTGGGCAGTCAGCAATCAAATGAGTGATATTGCAGCCTGGACAATATGCATTGACTCGGACAATTTCCGAATGAGGACAATATTTCATAAGATGGTTGCCCCCACATTTATAGCAAGGTCCCAATGGTTTTTGTGGAGCTCCTTGAGCACCCCCCTATTGATAAGTAGGTCTCGGTCCATTGAACAACAATGTTCTTTCGTCCAAACTATATCTACTTTCTCTTGTAGCCTATGCCACGGTTGGTGGTCCAACATTGTCGATCATACTACATGGTTCCGACGCTCTTGGCTCTTGTGGTGGGTAGTATGTTGGGTAGGCCATTGTTCCACTTGGCTCTTCGTAATAAACATGGACAAGCACTAAGGCTTGTTCCTCTAGTTATTTGATAGTGGGAGTGTATCTCAAACCTATCGGTCTTGTCCCTAGGAGTGGTGGTTGTTTCCCTAAAATTGGTTGTGGTTGTTCAACCCCCGCTGGTCCTGGCAAATTCCCCACAGTATATCTAGGTACAGGTGGCACTTGAGGTGGTGCTACTTGTGGTTGGGAAAAAATACTGTCATTCCCTCACATACACTTTATTATAGTAGCATTCCTCAGTAACATGAATTGTCCATTTTTGTTCGATGGCACACCACGTTAGTGGCTTGGCCTGTGGCTTGGAAAATGGGCTAATCCTCTTTAGCACCTCCTCTATCAGTCGCTCCTGATTTACTCTTGGTTCATTTCGTTGTATTGTCTTTCCAAAATTTGACCCACTTTGTTGAGATGATGAATCATCATCTTTGTCTCTTAGATCTCCAACTCTGTAGATCTCACAATTTCTACTAGGAACAAAGCCTCTTTGGTTAACTCATTTACAGTGGGGATTTTCTTCATATGCAAATCCTTTTGAAGATCTTCATTTCTTAGTCCTTGGATAAATATCAACATTAGTATGGATTGAGTAGGTAGTTCTTCCATTGGGCAGAATTTTACGTACCGTTTTAGCCGTAGGGCTGCCTTCCTGATAGATTCTCCCTCTTTCTGTCTAAATTTGTGGATTTGAGAGACATTATTGTGGGCTATCCCTCTTTGAGAGAACTCCTCCACAAACTCATCAAAAACTTATGGATGGTCCCAAAATCTTGTCTTTCAATAGAATCAAACCAGGTGGTAACATCTTTCTCTAGGGTGAGTACACATCTTGCAAATTGTGTATTGAAGTGTCTATCCTCTTTTGTTCGGATCACCCCAAGAACGTTGCCACCTGATCTCTAGGATCCTCTTCTCCTGAATACCTTTTGTGTACCCATTTCTGGACTTGAGAAGGTCTAACATGTCTTTGTTCCACCAGTTGAGCTGTGGAGTCTCCTCGTCCTTCTCCCCTCACAGGGTCTTGTCTAGGTCTCAATCTTCTATCAATTGCACCCCCCGTCCCATATCCTCTATATGACCTTTCAACATGTGGTTCCATTACAAACCCTTTTTCTGTTTTGATTCTCTCCATATAGGGGAATCCTGATGTGGTTGGCACCGTTGTTGGTCCCTTCCTTTCCTTGGGATAAGAATAAGACTAAGTGGGCATGGGTGAGACTATAGGGGTCACATATGAACTATTTGTAATAGGGACTTCGCCTCTATAGAACTCTTGTTCCCTTGTCACTGTAGGTCGCAACCATGATTGCAACGTTTCTGGAATTGTTTTGAGATACAAAGAAAAAACTGATGTTTCTACCGTTCCAGCTTGCCTCGCTGGGATTCTGTTGGAATTACTCTAGTGGTTGTAAATCTTTCTACCTTTGCTCTTTCTATTGGCCTATAGTCTTGTCCATATTTGTCAAGATATAGTGTGAGACTCCCCTCACCTGATTCATATGAGAATAAGTACAGAGTCTTTTCCGTGCCTATCTCAAAGGCAAATGGTGTTAGACATCAAAAATATGTCTTGACTCTCCCATTCAGGTATTCATAGATTCCTATCGCTCCTTGGCTAGTCCCAACTTTAGTCACCTCTTGTCAAACACTAGGGTGGCATTAGGAAGGTCTATTAGAGGAGGTATTTCAGTGATTTCAAAAACCATTTTTCTCTTTACCACATTATCTCCGTACTTGTTGTAGTTCTCTGGATCCTTCATAATAAGGTAATGTGTTCCCCCCTCATCACGGAATCTATCCCCATTAGCGTACGCTAGAAGGGCATCCACTCCTTCTGCTGGTTTTTCCTCAATACATATGATTTTTTTTCCCCTTTTGTCAGCATATACCAAAGCCCCATGGGCATTTGGTCCTTCTAAGTAAAGGGTTGTAAACCTTAATGTCCAAGGAGGGTTTCTAGAGGTGCTCCCTCATTCTCCTTGGATTGGTTGGTTAACCACGATGTTGTGGTCCGCCATGAGATAAAAGGATTGTTTAGAGGAGGTGTCAATTCCACTACCGTCTTCTATGATTGGTGCTAGTGGATCTATTCTAGATTGGGTCACACTCTCTTCCTTAGACACTATGCTCACCTAATCTCCTTGTGATTTTTGGTCTCTTTGGAGGTTTCTTCCTGATCTCAAATACATCAATCCTTTAACACACCACTACAAATCCAAACCTTTTACCTTTAGAGTTTGATCTGTCGTGTCTTACTCTGGCTATTTCAGCTCTCCAATTGGTTGATTGATTGCACTTCTGGTTGGTTTGGACTTGCTGGACCTTGTTGTTGGCTATTGTACAAAACTTTAGACTCTGCAAATCTTTGTCAATGGTGGTTCTCCTTTTAATAACATTCAATATTGATTAGGAAGAACATGCAAGTATTTCTTGTCCAAAGATTCTTTTGGAAGGGTTTGTTCCTCGTATATGTTCTTCTCACTAAATTGACTAGCAAAATGTGTTGTCAGAGTTAAGTGGAATACCTGGCAGGCTCAAGTTACTCAGTATGCTCTAAATCTGGCTGTTAGAGTTTATACGCGGATAAAGCCTATTTGTAAAAATGACAATATTTATTCACCAGATGTTCTCTACCATTCATGTAACTCTCAGAAACTTTGAAAATGACAATTGGACCACTATAGTGTAAGTAACAATTTGATGTAGATTGATTTTGGATCTTTTTTCTGTTCTTTGGAACTTACACGCTCAAATACCTTCCAATTTTGATTGTAATCTTGGCTAATGGCTTCTAAGGTCCCTTAGAATGCAAGGATATGCCTGAGTTCAGCTTTGGAAGTCAATAGGGTCAAAAAGACATTATACGCTGTCAGGAGTTTTTTGGAGCAAGGGATTGCGCATATGTACATACACATGCATGGTGCATCGAATAAAGGATTGCCCATTTTCCAGAGCCAGGTGGTTACGTGGCCCACATGTTTACAGGTAGGGCAACATGTATATAGTGCATCGATTTTCACCATTACCAGTACTAGAATAGTGCACTATATACAGAAACTGAGAGAAGACCAGAAAAAACGTGGAGAGAAGAGGAGGAACAGCCGCAACTGTGTTTTTGCTGTTTTTGGAGCCTGTTTTTTCCATAAACTGCTCATCTGAGGTCGGATTTGAGCACTTTGACATTGTAGACTGGGGTTTTGGTCCGTTCCAGACGTGATGGTGTTGTCCATTTTGCCAAATTTCTCACTGTTTTTCTGCTGTTTTGGCTGTGTAAGTTTCTCATATGAGCGAAGCTTCTGCTCCAATTCGTGATTGTATCTGGCATAGTTTACCCATATTGTGTGAGCTATTTGCCCCATTGGTGTTGGCCCAAGATCAATTGTATTTACATATTAGAAATTCTCCTCTTTTGAACTGAGTTTTTTGGGTGTGTGTGTGTGTGTGTGTGTGTGTGTGTGTGGAGTGGGTAAATGGGTAGTCTCTCTCCTCTCACTCCATAGGTGTGTTCCCTATCTTGGCCAGGTGGGTTGTATAAACCGAGTGGTACCCCATAGTGTATGTGTGTATCATCCCAAGAGTGTGTGTCGGGTCATTATAGAGGCGTTGTGTGTGTTTCCATCGCGCTCCTTTGGCGCTCCCACGGAGGATCTTCTTCGAGTACCTTCAGCTTCGGGAGTAGAGATTTCAAATTACAGGTACAGGTACAGGTATAGGTACAGGTACAGGTGATTCACACAGGTACAGGTAGCTGGAGTATAGTGATATACTAGCAGTGGAGTCACTTGTAGTTATCGTGGGTATGCATCATTTGGCGCCTGTTTGAGCGCATTGTCTGCTGGTATTGTACGTTACTTGTGGAAACTGCCATTGTATGCCTTTGTGGATCCATACTTGGTTTTATTTGGCAGTCCCAACCATTTCTAAGACTTGGTCTGGAAGATAGTCATTTCTGAGACTTGACTATACAAGATTTGCATAAGCCTTCGTGAGAGGGTCGATAGCGTGAGGTTTTATTGAGCTGGGAGATTCTCAAATGTGGAGATCCTTTCGGTGATACAGGTCGCTGGAGCACCCTTTTCGTGACCTCGCCATAGATGTACTAATAATCCTACTTGATGCTCGAGTTCAATTGTTGGCAGTTTATGCATACATATACAGTCTATATTTTGGGTTCTTACTGCTCTACTTTTGGGAAAACTCTGCCAAAATTTTTTCAAGTTATGATGGCTGGTTTTTTGGTCTTTTGAGCCATTTATGCTGCTATGTTGCTGAAATTCTGGCAAAATCAGAGGATAAGTCAGGTGTGCCTTCTTGGGAGCTGCATGGTTGGCTTTAATGGATGATCAAAATGGCCTTCAATTAACTCCTTTTCATTTAACTCAAAGAATCCAGATAAATGTTCTAGGAAGATTTTTTTCTAGTAGCGCATAGTCTTTATGTTGGGGCCAAGAAGATTATGAGAGATCCTGGAATGTCCTTTGCCTGTTGTAATTCCGATGATTAACTATGAAAACTCATTTGATGTTCATGTTTTTGTCCTTATCTATAGTTGAGCTCCATTGAAGTTTCTGGAAAGTGAGTCAGTCAAAAGTTTTGGGCTCTTGCACGTGTGTTCGAAGGGGTTCTCAAAGCAGCGTAACTTGGGTAGCCATGGATTTCTCTTATCCAGAGTTTCATGGAAGAAGTGATGAATATGTGGAAGACTTTTTGGAAAAGATGGAGGTTGCCTGCATTAGCAACAAGATTCATGACCCAGCGCAAATGTTACTTCTTCTCCAAATTTGTTTGAAGAGTGATGCACGAGTTTGGTCCAAGGCATTTGAAGAGGAGTTGCGTGGGGCTGATCCACCCGTAAGGTTGAGTTGGGACAATCTACGGCATGGGTTGGAAGTGGAGTTTGTGTGACAGAGTGTGGCAAGAAGTACAAGGTTTGGTGCAAAAGGAAGGTGAGCCAGTAGATGCGTACATACGTAAGTTTTCATTGGCATGGGAGCGGATGTGCAAGGCCTTAGCACCACAAGTACCCCCACCTGACATGATGAAGAAGGACAGGTTCTTGGCTGGTCTTTGGGAGAATATACGTTGGAGAGTGGAGCTAAAGAAGACTAGGACATATGAAGATGCACTAGAGGTAGCAAGGAACAAAGAGTGGAAGCTGAGGAAAATGAGCCAGTTAGCACTACAAGAGGTTATTCATATTAGCGACGCTCACACAACGACGCTCAAAAAAAAAATTCCCGACGTCGCTATGATCGTCGCAAATCTACAAGGTCGCAAATTTACTTGTAAATTTGCGACGCTCATAGCGACGCCGACTGGGCTAAAAAAATAACAGAGAGCGCCCAAAAACTCAGATCTCAGATTTGAGTTTTTCGGCGCCCTCAAGCAAGGAGCAGGTAACGCTCTCCCTCTCTCTCTCTCTCTCTCTCTCTCTTTCTTCTCCACACACACACACACACACACACACACACACACACACACACACACGAGGAGAGGAAGGAGAGCCAGGTATGCTCCTTCCCTCTCCTCACTCTCATGTTCCCTTCCCCTCTTTCTCTATCCCTCTCTCTCTCTCTCACACACACACACACACACACACATAGTGTTTTTGAGAGAGAGAGAGAGAGAGAGAGAGAGAGAGAGAGAGAGAGAGAGAGAGAGAGAGAGAGAGAGAAAGAGTACAAACATAAACAAAAACGCACACACACATACATAAACAAAGAATGCACACACACATTGAGAGAGGAAAAGAGAGAGAGAGCATGCATAAACAAAAAACGCACACATTGAGAGAGGAAAAGAGAGAGAGAACATGCATAAACAAAAAACGCACACATTGAGAGAGGAAAAGAGAGAGAAAACATGCATAAACAAAAAAACGCACACACATTGAGAGAGAAAGAGAGAGAAACTAATTTAACGTTGTAGGAAACTAATTAAAATTAAAAGACCTAAAGATCTAGCCGACGAGGAGTTGAACTCAAGACCTATTATTCAAGAGGGAAATGGCATAACCAATCTATCATACTTGGCATGGGTGATAGAAAGGTTATACCATTTATCTCTTTTTATTGGCACACACATCCACACACGCGCACACACACAAGAAGAAGAGAGTTATAACGTCGTAGGAAACTATCCTAAAAGACGTTAAAGATTAGGTTAGATGTAGACTTACGTTAAATTAGATTTAGGTTTATTTAAGTTAAATTAGATTAGATTTAGGTTTATTTTTAGTTAGATTTACGTTTATTTACGCTAGATTTAGATTTACGTTATATTAGATTAGATTTAGGTCTCCATAGACTGCGATGCCTGCATGAAGCGGGTGAAGAAAGCCCTCAATGGAATATAGGGTATTGCTGCCTTCACTCATGGTGGGCTCCGTCGATCCAAAAGTACTGGTGAAATGTCTTCAGAAGATAGGGAAGAAGGTGGATCTTCAGGGCGGCAAGAGTCACTACATCCCCGACAATGACCATCTAGACAACCTCTAGTCATTCAACAGCAACTTCAAAGTTAGTAACAAGAGCAAGAACGGTCCAAAGGGCCAATTGCTGTCGTCAGATGTGGATGGAGATGAGGCAGCATCACCGCCAGAAGTTAACTCTCACATCTTTAGTGATGAGAATGCCAACTCTTGCCGAGTTATGTAAAAAATTATGTGTTAAATCAGTTTTAAGGTTCTTATAATCCTTGTTAGTTTAGTTCTTTGTTTTTAATATAACATAATTTACGTTAGATTTAGATTTATGTTATATAAGATCAGACTTAGGTTTATTTAGGTTTACCCACACACACACACACACACACACACACACACACACAAAAGAAGAAGAGAGTTTTAACGTCGTAGGAAACTATCCCAAAAGACGTTAAAGATTAGGTTAGATGTAGACTTACGTTAAATTAGATTTAGGTTTATTTTTAGTTAGATTTACGTTTATTTAGATTTACGCTTATTTACGTTAGATCGAGCCCACGCAAGAATTACTTATGGTTTAGGGTTTAGAGTTAGACGAACAATGAAAAGATCTACTGTGAAAAGATGTTAAGATGCTGTGAAGTGCTACAGCTAGAGAAGAGGCAAAGGGGTTTTGTCCACTACATGCAGTATCATGTAGACGTGGGTCTGTAGATTTCTTGTACCCACAAATATAGGTATTGACCAATAAAGACGAGATTATAACCCGGTGGTTCTGATCTCCGTGCGCCTCTAGACCGAGGTGTGCGGGGATTGGACATGACTAGAGAATGTGAGGTAGAGAGAGAGAGAGAGAGAGAGAGAGAGAGAGAGAGAGAGAGAGAGAGAGATAAGACGAAGAATGCCAATAGAATATTAAATTTGTTGTCTAGGTTATAAGATTTTTATCCTCATTATGAGTAGTGACGAGGATGTGGGACCGTCCAACCGAAACACCTATCTCTCAACGAGGGTCTTATGTCCTTGTAATCAATGCAAGTATGTTGTGCGACGGACAAGACGTGTTTCTTTGCAGCACGTTCGCGAATTTGGCGAGTTCGATCCATCTATTATAGATCGAGTTGTTGCCAATTATAACTCGTCGGACTCTGACGCTGGCCAACAAGCAGCAATCTTGCAACCCAATAGACGTGTTCGCAGGCGCTTTGGTCAAGCAGCATATGTGAGGCCACAAGATGTAGCCTCTGACAGCTCGGGGGATGATCATGATGAGCACATTCCCAACGAGGCAATGTTTGAGCCCGAGATTGATGAAATGATCGAGACGATCATGGATTCAGAAAGGCTTATCTATGATGATATGAAAAGTGAAGCCGATACGCCATTGTATAATGGAGCACGTATGTCTAGATTGAAAGCACTCCTGGTTCTTCTCAACATGCAAGCAAAGTTTGGATGGAGTGACACTAGCGTCACAGCGCTTTTCAGGTGATCTATTACAATTAGTTTACTTTAATAAAACTCTAAATGTATAATGATCTGATAGATTTTTACATGACTGTATCGTATTTTTATGTTGTGTAGATTGCTTAAAGAGCACATACTACCAGCTGACAATGTGATGCCAGATTCCCGAGATAAAGCAAGAAAGATTTTGCGAAACTTGGGGATGGATTACAATTCTATCCACGCTTGTCCTAATGATTGCATTCTTTTCAGAGGGGAATACATAGACATGGAGAAGTGTCCGAAATGTGATTCCGAAAGATATCGAGTAGATCTCCACGGGACAAAAATTCCACAAAAGGTTTTGCGACATTTTCCTCTGCTTCCTCGCATCAAGCATTTCTTCGAATGTAAGTCCATGGCCGCCCTAGCATCATGGCATGAGGAGAATAAATCTTCGGATGGTGTGCTACGAATTCCTGCAAATTGCGCAGCCTTGAAACATATAGATGGAACATGGTCGGATTTTGCCAGGGAAGCTCGAAATTTGCGCTTAGGCCTGGCTATGGATGGCGTAAATCCATTTGGTCAAAGATCAACATCTTACAGTGTATGGCCCGTTGTCATCGTCAACTACAACATTCCCCCGTGGTTGACTACGAAGAAGGGGCACCTATGGCTAAGCTTGATTGTGCCAGGGCGATATAAAGTGGAGAATATGGATGTGTATCTTCGTCCACTATTGGAAGAGCTACAACAATTGTGGATTGGCATAGAGGTGGTGGATATGAGCCGACACACAAGACGACGGAATGCTTTGATTAGAGGCATTCTAATGTGGACAATGCATGACTATCCCGGGCTAACAGAATGCTCAGGTGATCTATTGACACTCCTCACTCAGACACTGTAAATCTTGTTTTTTCCCATAGTTGATCTATTATCATGTGTATACATGCAGGGCTTCAAACAAGCAGATACAGAGCATGTGTCACATGTGGACCTAGACTGAATGCACGTAGGGTGCCCTCACTGAAGAAGCAAATCTACGAAGGTCATCAAGCGTATCTTCTAGAGAATCATGTGTTACGCGACGGCTTTTTGGGAAGAGAGCCACCAAGGATGTCTGCACAAGCATGGTTAGAGCAGAAGGAGATGTGCGATGACGGATTGCCTCCAGGGATGAAGAGACTATCTCTATGGTACGAGTTACCATACTGGCCCCGACTCATGATCAATCACTTGCTTGATCCAATGCACATATTCAAGAATGTGGGTAATCTACTATGGGACCATCTGACCGGCAAGAAAGATACTTTGGGAGCCAGAGTTGACCTTAGAAATGTGGATCGTATGGAGCAATATTGGCCGCAAACAGCGTCTGATGGATCGATAAAACTCCCTAAAGCACCATGGATTTTCACAGGAGCCCAAGAACGCAAATTAAAAGAGACCATTCGATCTTTGCGGACCCCCACTGGCGTAATGCACTCGCTCCGAAAGTGTTTTACTAAAGAAGGAAAGCTTACCGGTTTGAAGTCACACGATTGGCATAAAATGTGTCAGGTACGTTCACAGTGGACTTTAATATCATTGCATAAAATGTGGACTTTAATATCATTGCATAAAATGTGGACTTTAATATCATTGCTGCACATACTTTACAGTTTATTTTACCGGTTGCCATTGAGGGATGTTTGTCTCTCAACATCCGTAACACAATCTACAAACTTGCAAAGCTGGTGCAATGGATCTCACAAAAGGAGATCAACGTAGACTCCATACCATTCGCCAAACTAAATGCTGCGGAGCTTGTGTGCATGTTTGAGAAACATTTTCCTACTACCATGCTAACCATTCAGGTGCATCTTCTTGTTCACATAGTTGATGAGGTGGAAATAGCTGGCACAGTTCATTCCAGATGGATGTTCTTCTTAGAACGTTTCATGAAAACGCTTAAGGGATATGTGCGTCAAAAGGCACGTCCGGAGGGTAGCATGGCAGAAGGTTGGTTGGTATCAGAGTCCCTAGTGTACATTGGAGAGTGGCTAGACGGATTTGATAAAGCCCGGGACACGCTATGGCAAACCATAGATGATGAGCGCATATCTGGGATTGTCATGTGCAATCTCGGTGTTGAGAAGAAGATGACGGAAGATCTAGAGGCTAAAATCAACCGATTTTGCATGCTTCACAATCCAGTGATGCAAAAGTGGATTTCACAATATGAGGATGCAAAGCAAGAGCGACAAAGGGCACGAATCGAGTGGAGACGGGGAAGACGACCACCGATGCACTATCCGACGGTTCTGGAGAGCCTACCAACATTCATGAGCTTAAGATGGTTGCACAACCAATTGAAAAGCGCACAACAATGAGGTGACGAAGTGACTGAGGAAGAGTGGGAGTACTCTCGGGGTTGCGCGACCAAGGTAAGTTTGCAATGTACGACTAGCTAGTGACTTTATTTCTAAACGTTTGAACGGCCACTCATAATCTTTGTTCGTTGTAGTATAAGTCATACACAGCAGCATGGTGTAAAGGTCGACATTTTAGGGTGGAACGGATCGACAAAAAGCGTTTTACTCAAGATTGTGGAATCATGGCAAAATTTGAACAGTCTAGTCGACGACGTTCTTCTGATGCAGATCCTGTGGTGGCAGAACTCACTTACTTCGGCACGCTACAAGAGATTTTGAGGATCGATTACAGAGGATTTTTTGTCGACTTGTTCGACGTGCAATGGTTCAAGATAATCATGGAGGGTCGCAACGCTACTGTGCGTAGAGGAGAGTCTGGTTTTCTTGAGGTGGAATCTACTAAGAAATGGACTGACCTAAGAGACACTTTCGTACTACCCGAGCATTGTGAACAAGTAAGTATGTAAATAGTTAACATCCCCCTTTTACAAGTTATGTGCTTGAAAGCTCTCATGTAAGTTATGTGACTCTTGGAGGTAATATTTCATCCTACAAAGTCTACATCAAACTGGTGGTACGTCATAGAGGTAGCCCCTCGTAGTGCAAGGACGTATGAAGGCTACCATGTGCCAATCACAACGGCATCAATGGAGGAGATCAGAGAAGATGCTCAATCAGAAGCCGCTGCGGTGGTGCCAGACGAGCATCAAGATGCTACTACTCTATATGGGGTGCATGCAGAGGAGCTACAAAATGAAACAGAGGATATGTGTTTAAACGGAGAGCTCTATATAGATATAGGAAGTTATGCTGAGTTATGCAAGGATGAGAGAGAGATCTCTTAAAGCCACAAATATTGTATTTAAACAATTTTGCTCCGTGTTGTAAAAGCTCTGGCTCTCTAAGTACCTTCCATGGTGTATAACGCTCTTTTCTACTCGCGCTCACATATTTTGATTGAAAATTCTGAGTTTTCGACTTGCCTCTTCTATCACTCAATTCATTGCGTCATTGTATTTATATGCGTCATTACGTCATTGTATTTAATGGTCTTTGCGTCATTGTCTACTCTATTCATTCAATATTAAGTTTAAATATTCGTGTGTATAATGCAGGTATGGATGATGAGGAGTTTCTTTCTTCTTTGTCACCGCAGCAGAGACAGTGGTACGTGGAGCGTCATCGCTCTGGCGCATCATCGCGCGTTCCTACTCCATCCGCATCTCCCTCTCTTTCGGAGCATTCAGCGCGCTCTGAAGCTTCGGCGTCGACGAGACGATCTTCACACTCGTCTAGACACCGGCGTTCTAGTGGTGGTGGTGGCGGTTGTTGTGGGGATTCCGCCGCCGATGCCTCCACACCACCTCGTGTTCGACGAGGCTCTTTACCCTCCCCTTCTTTGCCCGCCCCCACACCAGCCACATCATTGCCATCTACGCCAGGTTTTGCACGGCTGACTGTTCCTAGCAGCTACACACCTCTACCTACTCCGCCAGGAGCCACCCCACTCGACACTCCTCGCTTCGGGGCCCAGACGCCGGTGGAGACACCTGACGTCCGTACCCCCATCGACACGCCGCTAGAGACCTCTGCCGGGACACCCAGGTTCACGCGTCACCGGCTAGAGGGCTTGCCTTACTCCGTCGACTTCAGCGGCGGCATCATCATGGATGATGACGGCAAGAAGGTGATCTCGCGCATGCGTGGTCTTTGCTCTCAGCTGTTTAGACACTACATACCAAACAAATGGAGTGAAGTACCAAGTGATTTAAAAAACAGAGTCATCAGCATACTTCATGATGAGTTTCCCGTTCCAACACGGGATCAGCGCTTCAATGAAGACCTGATGAAGATTCGAATGCGCGAATACTGCAAACACAAGCGTTCCAAAGTGCAAAAAGCAATCAAGCATGGGTGGAACATGCCAGATTGGCTGGCCAAAGAAGATTGGAAGAATGCGAAGAAAGCAGCGCGCGAGAATCCCGACAAGTGGAAGCAACAAAAGGATGCAGCCAGAGTGCGAGTAGAGGCAGGGAGCTCGCACCACTTGGGGAGCGGTGGATGGGCATCATTTGAGGCCGATTTTGTAAGTGTTTTCGCATTGCTCTTTATGTTCGATAGTTTAGGGTTTATGAGTTTTTTAATTCTAACATAATGAAATCTTTGTATGTTTTGGCAGTGGTCGATGACAGGACGTGATCCCACACCGTACGAGTGCGAGTACGTAGGCAGGAAGGGCTTAAACGCCCTGATGGACATTCTCAGTTCTCGCGGCGGCATGGTTAGTATTAGGGTTTACTGTTTTCTATTTTTTGTATTGTTTTATAAATGTCGTTATATGTTTATACTTACTGAAAGCTGTCATATTGTCTTTTTTTGCAGAATTCGACAGATACGCTTGGACGCGATGAGACGTCTGACTAGACGACGTCAGTTTAGCCGTAGCTAGATAGCATTAGTTTAGGGTTTCTCATAGCTTATGTATCATGAGACGGATATTATACGTCTTTTTGAACCATGTATATTATTACATTTGTCACCGCAGTTCATTTTGCCAATCAATTATTTATGCCTATGATGTTGTACAATTGTCATTATTACATTTGCCAATCAATTCATTTTGCCTATGATGTGTACAATTGTCAATTTTACGCTTGTCAATTTTGCAAACAATGCGTCTTGTGGGTGACTATTTTGGGTCTATTATCTACCCTTGCACTTTTTTTAAAAAGTGAATCAAGTACAATATGGTTGATGGGTGGCAGGGCATTCAATGCCCTGTCACCAAATTTTTTTTCTCTCGGGCGTCGCTATAACCGTCGCTATTTATGGCTCTGGAGCGTCTCTATAAGCGTCGCTATAGACTTCTGTGTAAACGTCGCTATGAGCGTCGCTATAAGCGTCTCTATATAGCGATGCCTATAGCGACGCTCTCGTAGCGACGCCGGGGGTTATAAAAACCCAGTGTATTTTCGTCGCTAACAGCGTCACAAGAGCACACAACCTCTTGTAGTGTAGGGGTGGAGTCTTTGCCCATGAGGTCTGAATTTTAGCCTATGGACTCTTTACAAGGTCACATGCCAAGGGTTCATCATGAACCAGTGGTTCCTATTACTCCTCAGGTTATGACAGCAGTGGTCACTACATCTGTGCAAGATGATGGGCTAAGGAAAGACATGAGGCAAGTGGTAGATTAAATGAAGAATCTCAGCCTAAACATGCTAGGTCAAGTGAGAAATAATCGAGGTCTAGGGAGGTTTGCAAATCAGCCAGGAGGTGAAGAAAGGCCTAGGAATGGTGTTGGACAAAGCAATGGTAGGTTCTGGAGGCAGACGCCCACATGTTATAATTGCGAAAGAGTTGGGTCACATCAGCCTGCAATGTGATAAACCACCAAGGATGGGGGGAGACATGTATCCATTGCCAAGATAGGTGCTAACTAGGTCAAATGATTATGGCATTGAAATTAAGGGAGAAGAAGAAACCAGTGGGTTAACCCAGGAGGAAAAGGGAAAGACAAAAGTGATAAATGTGGTTACCTTGGAGAAGGCATCAAAGCTAGAGGATACATTAGTGATGCCTATTGGGAAGAGGACCACAGAGGACAAGGAAGGAAGAAGTGCCCCAGGTCCTAGTAAGAAGAAGGGAAAGAGACATGAAGGCAAGGATGTCAAGGCCAAGAAGAAAAGAAGGGCTCGTCGCAAGTTTCATGTCTCAGATTTTCCACTAGGGGATGGGCAATTAAGCTATGACTTGAAGGAGGATATGACAAGCAGGAAGGCAGATGTTACTTTCGGGTAGCTCATAGAGATGGTACCTAAGCTAAAGAGACAATGGAAGAGGATGGTTAACCCAATGGAGAAGGAGCCAGAGAGAGGTTCAGTGAAGGTATTGGCGATGGATGAGTTACTAGACATTTGTCCAATAGTAGATGTGTGGCACAAAATAAAAAATATGGGACAAGGTTATGTGGATGGTGGAGTCCAAATATGTGTCATAACACACTCATGTGTTGAGAAGATGGGTCTTACAGTGACTGGGGTGTCAGGCTTCCGGATTAGATTGAAAAAACATCAAAAAGTAAAATGTTTGGGTGTTGTAAAGAGCTTAGAAGTGGAGGTGTATGATGAAAAGGTAGTGGTTGATTTTCATGTGATGCCAGCGGGGTTGGGAGCATATCCTATTATACTGGGCAGACCATGGTTACGTGCAGTGGGAGCTGTTCAAGATTGGAGACGTGGTACGATTAGACTCTATGGAAAGATAGGTGCCAAGAAGCTATATAATATGGAAACAAGGAAACGATTGGAGGAGCTTTATGAAGATGAGGATGAGTCTAGTGATGAAGACTATTCCACAGTGACTGATGAGGACAGTGATAGTACTACCAGCAGTGATGAGGATGTTGATGTTGCATTCCTTTTGATGGACAAAGAAATCCAGGAGTTTGGTTTAGTTGCATTTGCAAATGAGGTGGAAGATGAAAGTGAAGGGCCTTATGAAGTGATTGAAGGGCTGATGAAAACCAAGGTTGAATTGTCAAAGAAGAAGGAATTGATGACACAAATGATCAGTGGAGACCTCTCAGCTATGGAGAAGGAGATATATTTGCACATGCTGGCTAGTTTTCATGATTTGTTCATTACTTCATATGAAGAGATTAGAGGGTTCAAGGGAGAAGAGATGCATATAGAGCTGAAAGAAGGTGCTAAGGCTGTGCGACAAAGGCTAAGAAGGATGGGTCAAGAGCAGCTGGAAGCTTTGCGGGAAGAAGTGGACAAGTTATTGAAGGCAGGGTTCATAGTCCCAATGGAAACCACAGAATGGGTGAGTCCTGTAGTAGTCAGTCCAAAGAAGGATGGGAAGTGGAGGATTTGTGTAGATTTTAAACCCTTAAATGCAGCCACTAAGAAGAACCCATATCCTCTTCCATTCATTGATCAGATCTTGGATTTAGTGGCAAGTTATGAGAGGTACAGTGTGTGTGATGGTTTTTCATGCTATTTTCAATTGAAGATTGCTCTTAAAGACCACACAAAGACAACTTTTATTACACCATGGGGCTTCTATTGCTACACGGTATTGCTATTTGGATTGTCAAATGGACCATCTTTCTATCAAGAGAGAGAAAATTGGGTATTGGCACCGTTCATTGGTAGTTGTGTTAAAGCTTTTATGGACGACTTTTGTGTCTATAGCAGTAGGGCTGAACATCATGATAAGTTGCAGATGGTATTGGCTCGATATAATGAATGTGGAGGAAAACTAAATCCAAAGAAATGTCATCTAGCACAACCAAGGGTGAAGTTATTGGGCCACATGGTGTCAGAAAATGGCATTGAGGATGATCCAGACAAGGTTAAGTCTATTATTCTTCTTCCATCACCTACGAGTACAAAGCAATTGGCAACCTTTATACACAAAGGGATGTACATGGCGCGGTTTATTCCATTGTCTTCATAGCTCCTTTATCCATTACAACAAGTGGAAAAGCATGATCCATTGCAATGGGATGACAAGTGTGAAGAAGTGTTTCTAGAGGTGAAAGAGGTGTTAGGTGGTCTGTCAGCCATGCAAGCTCCTGATTGGGAGAAAGTGTTTTATGTAAATCCATTAGTAGGGGATGATGCCATTGGAGCCATGCTGTTGCAAAAGAGGAAGGGCAGCCATTATATGAGGCCAGTGTAATGTGCAAGCCGAGTGAAGTTGGTAGCAGAGAGAAAATTCTCGGAACTTGAGCTAGTGATGGCCAGTGTAATATTTGCTTGTCGACGATTTTGTCATTACTTGCTACCACGACCTTTTGTTTTCTTGACGAGTTATGCCTTTTTGCCACAATTAATTGCACTAACATGTCAAATGTGGTGAAGAAATGGGTAATTGAGCTGCAAGAGTTTGAGTTCTCTTTTTTAGTGGAAGACAATACAAGAGCTACCCTAGCCGATTTGTTGACTTACAAGGAGAATCCCCTTCTTGTTAAGGAAGAGGTGGTGAGAAAGGTAGTTGAAGAAGTACCACATATCAGCAATGCACATGTGTTGTTCTTTGATGGCTCATACAGAAAGAGCCATGATGCGGCTTCAGGGGGTATAGCACTTTATGATCCAGAGGGGAATCTAGTATGCCAAGAGAGGGTTCAAGTTGCATGTGCATAGTAACAATGAGGCTGAATATGCTACTTTGGAAGCTGGATTACACATTTGTTTGAAGCATGGGATTAGAAGGTTGAGCATAAAAGGTGATGCCTTGTTAGTTGTGAAGCAAGTGCTGGGTGTGTGGAAAAGCAAGAACACCTCATTGAAGGAAATGTGTTTCAGAATTAAAGGCCTGTTAAAAAAGTTTAAAGCATGGGGCATTAGACACATTGAACGTCCTCTAAATGGAGAAGCACATGAAGAAGCTCAAAGCATGATTGGGGAGCTATTTGTGTTGAGAATCAATTTACCTCTTTATCATGGCCGGGAAAGGTTGGCTCAAGAAGAGGAGTTTTTGCTAAGAGGAATCATTCCGAAGGACATTCAAAAGTCTAAGAAGTATGGTTTGTGCGTAGAGCATCCAGGTACAAATTGACTGGTGATGTCTTATACATGAAAGGGGCTGATCTCGTGTTGAGACATGTACCTTGGTGAGAGGAGCTTTACAGAGTGCTGGAAGAGAATCATGAAGGCGCATGTGGTGGCCATTTTGCTCTAAAGATCACCTTGCATAAGATCTTGCAAGAGGGGTATGTATGGCCTAGTTTGCACAAGGATGTTCACCATTTGTGTAGGTCTTGCAATAGGTGTCAAGCATTTGGGAAGAGAGTGTTGAAGCCAGAGCTACGAAAAACCATCATGGCGTTTGATGTGTTTGAAAAGTGGGGGATTGATGTAATAGGTCCGCTACCTATCACAAGCAGGGGCAAAAGCTATATTTTGACTGCAGTGGACTATCTCTCTAGATGGGCAGAGGCTATAGCAGTAAAACAAATCACTACAAAGGATGTTGTAAAATTTGTATATGATGAAATATGCTGCACATTTGGGGTGCCACTAGAGCTACTTTCGGACAAGGGGCCAGGATTTGGAGATAAACTATTGGACTTTTTATGCACGAAGATGAAGATTAGGAACCAACATACCACTCCTTATTACCCGCAGTGTAATGGCTTGAATGAAAGATTCAATGGTGAGTTGATATAGATTCTTTCAAAAGTGACAGAGCACCAAGGAAAGAATTGGGATTTGGAATTGCCTAGTGCATTATGGGCTTACCGTACTTCGGTGAAGACAGGTACAGGGTATACTCCATTTCATTTGGTATATGGGAAGGAAGAACTATTGCCTGTGGAAGTAGAGTTGCCTGCAGTAAAGATTCTAGAGAAGTTGCTTGGGCTGCCTAGTGATGCATTCAAAGAGAGGCTCTTACAGTTACAAGAGGTTCAACTGGATAGGATGAGTGCATTGGAACATTATGGTCAGATGCAGGATCGGGCTTTAGCAAAGATAAATGAAAAGGTCAAAAGTAAGGGTATCAAGAAACATGACTTGGTTTTGCGATACAACAATAAGCTGGACAACACCTTCCAAAAGAAGTTTCAAATTAAGTGGGAAGGCCCTTTCAAGGTAGTGGAGTGTTTTTCGAATGGTACATATCAGCTGGCTAACTTGGATGGGATTTTGCATAAGTCAAGGGTAAATGGATGGCGTCTTAAATTATATCATGCCAGGTTAATGATGGTGGAGCAAGATGAGCTGTCTGTGGAGCGAGCAATGTATGTGAAGGATGAGGAGACCTGTGACGCGGCGAGTCTCATATCTGTTTTTGCTGCTGCTGATCATGAATGATCTAGCAGGCTAGGGGATGGGCAAATTATGTCAGGAGTTTTTTGGAGCAAGGTATTGCGCATATGTACATACACATGCATGGTGCATCGAATAACGGATTGCCCATTTTCCAGAGCCAGGTGGTTACGTGGGGCATACATGTGTACAGGTAGGGAAACATGTATATAGTGCATCGATTTTCACCATTACCAGTACCAATGTGTTTTTGCTATAATAATGAGGAGTTGGTAGTACGTAAAACTTCTCGAGAAAGCTATCCGTGGACCGAAAACATGAGGTAAGCAGGTGCACCAGATGGCATCTAGTGGCGTTAGGAGGTCGAATGGGGTCAATAGTTGCACATGGATAAGTACGGACACAACGTGGATGTTTTCTTGTGATAATTATGCAGAAAGGTCATCATGAGGACCATCTTTTGGGGCCACTTCATGTGGTGGCGGGATGCATTATTGGAAAAAGTTGGGTGCGAGGTGTGCGGATGGATGCAGCAGGGTGACAACTATGCACTACGAGGTCACTTTTTGGCTTGTTCGGGGTTCGTTTGAGGTCATCTAAAAGGCCAAGGGTGCCCAAATAATAAAGCTACGTGTGGAAACTAAAAAAAATGAGAGAAGACCAGAAAAAACGTGGAGAGAAGAGGAGGAACAGCCGCAACTGTGTTTTTGTTGTTTTTGGAGCCTGTTTTGGCCATAAACTGCTCATCCGAGGTCAGATTTGAGCACTTTGACATTGTAGACTAGGGTTTTGGGTCGTTCTGGACGTGACGGCGTTGTCCATTTTTTCAAATTCCTCAATGTTTTTTTGCTGTTTTGGCTGTGTAAGTTTCTTCTATGAGCGAAGCTTCTGCTCCAATTTGTGATTGTATCTAGCATACTTTACCCATATTGTGTGAGCTACTTGCCCCATTGGTGTTGGCCCAAGATCAATTGTATCTAAACATCAGAAATTATCCTCTTTTGAGCTGAGTTTTCTGAGTATGTGTGTGTGTGTCTCTGTGTGGAGTGGGTAAATGAATAGTCTCTCTCCTCTGACTCCATAGGTGTGTTCCCTGTCTCGGCCAGGTGGGTTGTATAAGCCGAGTGTGTTACCATATACATGTGGTAGTGATGTGTGTGAACACACTAGGACGGCCGGGGAATTTTTTTCCTGTTTAGGAGGTTTTTTCCCCCGTGCATTGTATATACGCCCATCACTCTAGGGCCATCTATCTTTCTATAGCACACTAAGTAACACAGTCTCTATTGTGTGCCTTGAGCTTCCTTCGTCTTCTCCAAGATGTGTGTATTTCTCTGCAGCCCTAATTCCAACAATTGGTATCAGAGCAGGTCACGTCCTCTCGAGCTTAGTCACTAGCTGCTCCAGCACACGCCTGCTCACTTTCTCCGATTTCAGTGAGCTTTGGCAAGCGTTTGCAGGCCGACAAATATTTTGGGACAGCTCAAAGAGCTTGGTCTGCTCAAAATTTTGATTTAGGCTCATATCGGCCTCCGTTTCCACTACAGGCAGTACTGCACAGGCTATTTCATCATTTTGTGCAGAATTTCTGTCAGTGCCGTTTTCTACATAACAGGTGCCTTATAGTCTTCTACGGTTTGTGCTATATAGCACAGGTTGTTCCCGCTCTGTTTCTCCTATTTTCGGGCAGTTTTCACATCAGGTGCAACATTTACCATGGCTGACAACAACAACACAGATGTGTTCAAGATGTTTGCTGCTGCTGAGGATAGGTTGGATGGGGACAACTACCTTATGTGGGCTTATATGATGCAACATGTTCTTGTGTCAAAGGGTGTCTGGAACATTGTGCAGGGCATTGATGTACGTCCTGGTTCTGAGGATGTAGGCGATGTTGTGGATGTTGCAGGTCTTGTTGCAAGTCTTGCTGCAAGGATTGCAGCTGTTAGAGTTGTTTTGCCTACGGTAGAACAAGATCGTTGGGATGTTAAGGATGCGTAGGCTCATGCATTGATTGCGTTGTCTGTCAACAAAATCTGTAAAACAGGCTTGGGATATTCTAGCAGGTCTTTATGCAAGTCGCAATGAGGCTAAAATTGCTTTGCTGCGTAAAGAGCTGGAGTCGAAGATTATGCATGAGGAAGATGATATGGACACTTTCCTTGCTAGTGTCAAGGATATCAATGAGCAACTCATTTCTGCAGGTGAAGTCATTTCAGACAGTTCCCTTGTGCAGACAGTTGTTGATGCCTTACCAGATTCCTACCAGACTTTTGCTAGTACTTGGAGACTTATGACCCAAGGAAATCCAGAAGTTGTCAAGTTTGATGCATTATGCACATTGCTGTTGCAAGAGTCACTTTCCAGAAAAAATAGGACTAGACAGCGTGCAGTTGAACAGGCTTTTATTGCTTCTCAAAGAAAGGGTGGTAACAGCAATGCAGCCACTTCTTATGGTTCTGCTGCGAGTGGCAAAAATTATGTTCCTAATGCTTCTGCTGGCAGCAATTCGTCTGGAAATTCTGGTGATAAAGGCAAAAAGAAGATGCGTTGCCATTATTGTAAAGCCAATGATCACTTGATCAAGTCGTGTCCTAAGTTGAAGGCCAAAGAGGCTAAGAAGAAAGAGGGTGGTTCCACTGCAAATGCTGGTTCCACTACAAATGTAGCCATTGTTGAGTCTTCTGTGAAAGGAGACTGTAATGTTGATGTTGATGCTGATGCAGAATGGGATTTTAGTGCAGAGTGCACTTACAATCCTGTTGTGCATGATGCATGCGTGTCAATTTTGCTGCAGATTCACATGTGTGGTATTTCGATAGTGGTGCTACAAAGCACATTACCTCACATCGTGAATTGTTTACCTCTCTCGAGTCTGTCCCTCATGGGAATTCAGTCACTTGTGCCAACAACACCTCTTATCCAGTTCAGGGAGTTGGAAAGATTGTGCTCATCGTTGCTAATGGAAGTTCCTTCACACTTGTTGATGCACTTTATGTACCTCGGATGAAGAAGAATCTCTTGTCTATATCCACACTTGCTAGACTTGGACTTGTAGTCAAATTTGTGGATGACAGATGTATAGTTCATGATCTTAGTTTTGGTGATGAAATTGTTGCATCTGGGCTTTTGTGCCGTGGACTGTATAAGCTCACTTTGTATGAAAAGTGTGGAAATTTTTTTGTAAATGCTGTTGCAGATTCAAGGGCTATTTCAGATGCAAAACTTTGGCATGCACGTTTTGGTCATCTGAATTTTGCCAGTTTGCTGCGTTTGCAGAAATCTGATATGGTTGCTTCTTTGCCACCTCTTGAAGAACTTGTCAAACATGTTTGTGAAGGATGTATTTTGGGTAAGATGCAGCGTTCTAAATTTCCAAAGGATGGTTCAGTTCGGGCCACATACAGGTTGCAGCTTGTGCATAGTGATGTTTGTGGGTCCATGCAAACTCTGTCCTTGGGCAATTACCTGTACTTCGTGACTTTCATTGATGATTACTCCAGGCATGCATGGGTATTTCCTCTTAAAGAGAAGTCCGAAGTTTTTATGTGCTTCAAACAATTTCTGGCTATGGCTGAAAATGTCTCGAAATGTACTATGGGCACCCTCCGTTCCGATCGAGGGGGGGAGTATATGTCTCATGAATTTAATGCATTTCTTGCTAGTCGTGGGATAAAACACCAATGTACAGTGCCTTATACACCTTAGCAAAATGGTGTTGCTGAGAGGAAAAATAGGTGACTTACGGAAATGGCACGATGTATGGTCAAAAGTCAAGCTTTGCCACATTCTTTTTGGCTTGAGGCCATCATGTGTGCCACTTATGTACTTAACGGGTATCCTACAAAAGCTTTGCAATCTATTACTCCATATGAAGCATGGAATGATAGAAAGCCTTCTATTGAGCACATGCGTGTTTTTGGCTGTTTGGCATATGCTTTGGTGCCACAAGTGCAGCGCAGAAAATTGGATGATAAGGCTGTCAAATGTATTTTTGTTGGTTATAGTGCTGAAAGCAAAGGTTACAGGTTGTATTATCCACAAAAAAAACGTATTCTGGTCTCACGGGATGTAGTGTTTGTGGAAGATTTAATTCAGCCCTTGCTGTCATGTACTAGAGACAGTAATGTAAGCTCACAGGACATTTATGACACTTTGTTGCCTCTTTTCAGTGGTGGAAATACGAATGTAAGTTCCAATGAGGCAAATGTACAGCCTATGGGGGTTTCTGAAAATGTTTTAGATCAGCCTATTACTAATGCAAATGTACATGATGTACTTGATGAGGAAAGGGCTGAAAATGAGCAGGCTAGAGGTATGCCAAAATGGCTGGTGCACACTTTGCGTGACAGTAAATTGGATGCACCTTTGTCTAGTCGTACTCGTTCAGGCTCTCGCCATGCATCTTATGCATCAGATTGTTATGCTTTGGCTGTGTCTAGCTTACATGATGTTGAGGACCCTCTGTCTTTTGATGAAGCACAGAATTCAGAAAATTGGATGGTTGCCATGCAATCAGAATATGATGCACTCATAGAAAATGACACATGGACTTTATGTGATTTGCCTCCTGGCAAAAAGGCCATTGGTACGAAGTGGGTTTACAAGTTGAAACGCAAGCCGGATGGTGAGATTGATCGCCATAAGGCTCGACTTGTTGCAAAGGGTTATGCACAGCAACAAGGCATAGATTATGAAGAGACTTTTTCTCCCACTTGTCGTATGACTACTGTGCATTTTCTATGTGCATTGGCAGCTCATTTTGGTTGGGATGTACATCAATCAGACATTGTTACTGTTTTCTTGAATGGTGACATATTTGAGGAAGTTTATGTAATGGAGCCTCGCGGTTTTGTCATAAAAGGACAAGAGGACAAAGTGTGCAAATGTAACAAGGCTTTATATGGGTTGAAGCAATCTCCTCGTGCTTGATATGAGAAAGCTGACACTCATTTGGTCAAACAAGGCTTTCGTAACAGTCCAACAGAAAGCACATTGTATGTAAAGCGTGAGGGTGATGTACTTCTCATTGTGGTTCTTTATGTTGATGATTTGCTGATCACTGGACCAAATGAGAGACATATTGCTGAATTTAAGGCTGAATTGAATCCTACTTTCAAGATGAAAGATTTGGGGCTGTTGCATCATTACTAGGGTATACAATTTAAGTAGTGTGATGGTGGTATTGCCTTGTGTCAGAAAAGTTACATAGAGACATTGCTATGTAAGTTTGGACTTGAGGATTGCAAACCTATTGCCACTCCCATGGAAACAGGTTTGAAGTTGAGTCTACATGATGCTGGCGATCCTGCTGATGTCACTCTTTATCAGACTGCTGTTGGCTGCCTCATTTATGTATGCAACACAAGGCCGGATATTCAGTTTGCAGTCCCACAGGTTAGAAGATTTATGCATAGCCCAGGGTCTAAGCATTGGCAGGCTATCAAGAGGATTTTTCGCTACCTTAGTGTCACTTTACATCTTGGGTTGTTTTATCCCAAGGGGGGGTCATTGCCGCCAGACTTACATGCTTTTTCGGACTCAGATTGGGCTGGTTGTTTTGACATGCGAGTGTCCACAAGTGGTTTTTGTTTCATGCTTGGCAGTTCATGTATATCATGGTTGAGCAAGAAGCAACCTAATGTGGCCACTTCGAGTTGTGAGGCTGAGTACAAGGCAGTCTCACAAGTACGGTTGAGTGTGTATGGCTCAGACGCCTTATGGTTGATTTGGGTGTTGGATAGGACACTGCCAACACTATTTACACTGACAGTCAGAGCGCATTGGCAGTTGCGAGGAACCCAGTTTTTCATGCTCGCACAAAGCACATTGAGGTGCATTACCATTATGTCAAGGAGAGGCTCTAAGCATTAGAGATCAGCTTGGCTTATGTGCCAACACAGGACAACCTTGCACATCTTTTCACAAAGGCATTGTCTCGTGAGAAGCTTGAAGCTTTCCGCAAAGCTTTGGGCTTACTCCCCTTTGTGGACTGATCTTGTCCTCAGGGCATGGCACTTCCCTTTACTCATGTGCCAGCTCTCGTTCACCGCATCACTCCAGGAGGGATTTGTTACCATATACATGTGGTAGTGATGTGTGTGAACACATTTTCCCTCTTTAGGAGGTTTTTTCCCCTGTGCATTGTATATACGCCCATCACTCTAGGGCCATCTATCTTTCTATAGCACACTAAGTAACACACTCTCTTTTGTGTGCCTTGAGCTTCCTTCATCTTCTCCAAGCTGTGTGTGTTTCTCTACAACCCTAATTCCAACAGAGTGGTGCCCCATAGTGTGTGTGTGTATTATCCCAAGAGTGTGTGTCGGGTCATTATAGAGGCGTTGTGTGTGTTTCCATCCCGCTCACAACGCGTATAAAGTCTTTTTGACTAGATTGACTAAATTTTTGCAGGTTTGTACTTATAGTTGTGTGCTCATACTCCCTGTATGGTCTTAAGTTCAAATAATGGTCAATAACATCAAAAACACATTATATGCGTATAATGTTGTTTTGAGCCAATTGACATGAAAGTTGCTCCAGAGGTGGGGCTTCACAGTTATTCTCTAACTTGAGTTTGGGATCAAGTTTGTTCAAGCTGTGGCCAAAAAGGGTGTGTAGAATGTTTGTATAGTTTCTTGGTATTTTTAAAGCTCATATTTGGTCTAATTGCAATAATATATAAGCTATGGACTTCCCGAAGGCTTTAGGAAACTTTGGGCATTTACCTTTGTAACATTTGAGTCTATTTTGGGCAAAAACACTTTATACGCGCATAAAGTCTATTTGACATAAATGAACTTAAATCTAAACCCAAGGTTCTCTTTTGTGTGCACTCAAAGAATATGTGCTCAAAATCAAGTTTTGATGTCAATGATTCACCAGTTCATCACTTTTCTTTGTTTTTGGTTAAAATTCGCAAAATTCTCTCCAGATGTAATGCTGGCTGAGCAAATGGTGTGGAATCTTGTAGTCAAGCTTATAGACACCTCCCAAATGGCTTAGTGATGATAACATGCACGATATTGTCCAAATCTATGCTGGAGACATTATACGCGTAAAAAGTCTCCTCTCTTAGTATTCAGATCTGTTTCTACCTTAAGTTCCCCTATTTATCAGCATCATGTACATGTGTTCACAGAAAAATTTAAAGCTTAAAAGTGATTACAAACACAAGTTTCTGAATTTTTTAGTTACAATCACTACGAGTTTTGGCTTTTGGTCTCCAATTCTATGACAAAGTTTCCCACTCAAGGTGTTCCTAGGGTATAAATACTCATTTGAACTCTTTGGTACAATCAGTTTCCACAAGTTTGGTCTCTTTTTAGCCCTGGAAACTTTATATGCGTATAAAGTCTAACCTTGTAGAATTCAGATTTTGATGTGCAGGGCCCTTTTTGATGCCTTATTAAACTGTCGAAAATCCTTAGTCATGCAAACATTTTTATGAACCTTGTTTTGCACCGTTTCAACTAAGAATCACTCTCATTTCAAGATTTCAATGCAACCAATCAACTCGAGCAAATTTTAATTGATGTATAGCTCTAGATCAAGATCTCTACCTAAAGCTACTCGTAAACATAAAAAATGGGCTTTTGAAATTGTGAGTAGATAAGCACTTAACTGACACACACGGACTAGACAATGCTTTTATCACCTCTTCAACCACTCAAGATCCCAAACTAGTACAATTCTAAACTAAAACCATCAACACGGGTGACCAAGGCAAGACACACACTTCCTAGCACCTTTCTATAAGTCCTAACTAAACTCAGATAGAAAAGAATACTCTGGGACACCAGAGGAACTCTCACCTCATAGGATTAGTCTAAGGTCACCTACCTAGGGCTTCAATCCCCGGCATCGGCACCCATGTTGGCGGATACAGCATGAGCGGACGCTAGCATAGCAAGAACAAAACCAACAACTCTATGTCGGCCAAGGGAAAAGCTTAACCCGTAGGCGCATGGAAACAAGAAGATGGGTGTCCATGTCCTTCTAGACCTTCTAAGACAATCTCTAATTGAGGAAATCAAATCAAGCATTCTTATGCACTAGTTAAAGCAACCCAACCTACGATGCTAAGCTATCCAAATCTAGGCCAAATGCATTCAAACTGTCACAAATCTCACAAGATATAATCTCCTTATCATGAGATCAATACCCTATGGATTGCGACTTGATAAACGACCTCCAACTACCTCTTGTGACAATCGCGTATAAAGACAGACAACAAAATACACGTTACCATTTTTCATGGCATATGATCCTAATGCGTGTTCTTACTCTTCATGAATCCATAGCTGCAAAGAACTCACCAAACGGACACCTGATTTGCAATAAAACTCACCCAAAAGCTCGTAGGAGCTCACTTCGCCTCGTAGTCGGAATCACATACTCTTGGCTTTGAATGGAAGCCCTTGCCATTGCTAACATGATGGTGGTGTTGCTTTAGCAATGGACCTTTTATAGCACGCGTAGGGAAGAGAAGAAATCTCACTCTCTCACACACCACACATAGTGATAAACGGATTTGATTAATTCAAAAGTTGTGTTTAGGGTTACAAAAATTGGGTTATATACATTCCTCCATAGAGGCTCATTTCCACAAAGTCTAATGGCTGCTCAAATATTACAAAAAGTATCATTTTGCTTCAAAAATAATGGTACAACATATTGGAGAAACTTCTTTTGTGTTCTGCCATCAACACATGCCACAATAGGTGCTATTGTTTTAGACATATGAGGGAGAAACAAATATCTATGTGTGTTGCATATGAGGTTCACATGCTAAAATGGTGGCTTCATATGCCAATGATGGTGATGTCACGTTTGCCTTTAGCGCTCCTCCTACTTACATGTCTTCTAGTAGTGACACTTCTCCTCGGTGGTTACTAGATGAGGATGCAATTTTCCACATCACACCACATTGTGAGTGGTTTAGAACCTTCTCTAGTGGGAGCTTTGGTTTTCTACACTTGGCCAATGGTTTGACGTTTGACATTGCAGGTGCAGGACCAGGGGAGCCCATAGTGGCTTGGTACATCCTATGCATGTATTTGAGGTACAAGACGGTGTGGTCTTGGTTTTGTTGCCAGCATCAATTGAGGGATATATGAGATGTGTCTCCTTTGCAAGTGAGCTCCATCATGCTCATGAGACAACACATTTAGTTATGCAGGACATGCCAATAGACTCTGTAGAGAGAGATAGAGCGATAGTGCTCTAGTGAGACATAGCAGGTGTCATCAAAGTATGTGCAAGTAGAGGTAGAGCAAGTATGCTCCCTAGAGACATAGGTGGAGATGATGGACCTGGAGTTCTTTGATATGCTCACTGATGAGTTGATACCAGGATGCATGGTTCTGCCTATGGGTGAGAGGGATGTAGGCATCCTAGTGTTAGCAATGACACATCCATATGTAATGAGTAGTTTTGATGATGCAATGCATGCAAATAGCACAAGGGAGGCTAGGACAACTAGGTTTGCATAGATTTTATAAGCATTTGGGCGTCTCATGTTTGACCTACTAGTGTCAATGCTCGACATAGTAGTTGTAGTGGAATTATTTTCAGTAGGGATTGTTAGTCGTATGGTGACTAAGACTAGCACAATTCATAGTGGAGCTTTGCAAACCATACATAGTTTTTTGCAAGATTTACATGTAGACTCTACCGTGGGCATGCAGGCTTGCCTATCCCTAGAGCCGATACGGCTAGATGAAGATTGACTAAGCGAGCCAATGGGCATAGGTTGAGAAAGTCTCTCACTATTTTCTTTGTACATACTAGTAGTTTAGCTAGTAGGTCTCTTTCATTGATGCATCACCTTTAATAGGGAGTTTTTTGGGATAAAGGTGTAGCACCTTTTCTCAAGGTACCAAACGTCTGCTGGTGTCGAATTGCCCAGACTGTGTACATACGCATTCCTTATTCTCTATATATAGAAAGATAAGGAGCTCCTTGCCACTTCTTAGAGGTTTTGTCCACCCACACAATGTGTCTTCTACTCTTTTCCTCCCTTGCACTCCGCATGCACAACACATTGCTTTTGCACGTTGTCAAGAAATTTGCGGTCTTGCCAGGAAAGCATCGGGCTTATGGCTGTGAGAGTTTGTGAGAGAACTCAACAAAAACTATATGAAGGAGTTAAACCATAGATGCCATGAAGAATAGGGTTTGGAAAGAAGTGCAATCAAAGAAGATTCACTCTTTCTCTCTTGCGCTCACACACACAAAGAAAGAACACAAAAGAGAATGTCAAAACAATACGAAAATGAAAACATCAAGGCTATGGTCATATCGTATCATGGGTAATATGAAAGGGTTAATAGATGAGTTAATGGCATCCAATCTTGACTGACCAAATAGGCTACGAATTGTTCTTTGGAATTGTAGTTTTGTGCTTACCATAATATATATATTTTGTCTAGTGATTGGGATTAATTGTGTGTACAAATCCTCTTGGTTCATAGCAAGATAACTACGCTTACGTCAAAAGAAAAGTTATAGTCTATGAGAGGTAGTATGATGGGATCCGGTGATAGAAGTATTTCATTAAGCCTTTCTGGGCCAAAGAGAAACACTATACGTTGTTGAAAGTGTATTTTTCGGCTAATCCATACGTTAATTCTAATAGATCGTACAGAGTGAAAGCGATAGAAATGATCATCATGTGGGTTATTCATCTAGGATAGTATGTGAGAAATGTAGATATGAGAGAAGTGAAGAGATGAGAAGTTTCCCTCCCAAGCCCTATTCTTGCACGTAGGCAATAAGGATACTGCGGGGAGAGATGTACCTGTAGCAAAGAGAACCTAGAGAGGATGAATTACTAAGAATGAGAGAGATAGGTTTGGTTAAGGAGATAAGATTAGATACATATATATATGTTGGATTAGAGATGAAAATGAAAACAACAAGAAATCAAGAAAACATCAATGTAGAACACATCTTACTTGAAACCCTTCGGCAGCATTATTGATGGGAGAGAGAAGAAGAGGGGAGAATTCAATGTTGATTGATACGCCAAGTACAACACCTTCTTTGATCAGAGTTGATCTTCCAAGGATAGCGTACAAGAATGGCTGGTCTTCCTCTAGGAGAAAGTGTAGGCTTGGGCTTATGTTAATGGGGCTAAGTACAATTAGGCATTACTACTCACTCCCTCAAGAATTCCTCTCATCAATGGCTTGAATGCTTGAGTTATTTCCAAGGAAGAAGAGGTCCCCTTTTATAGGTGAAGGGAACCCCCAAGGGTTTACACAAGAAGAGAGGAGCCAGTGTGAACATGAATTGGAAAAGTTGGAAATGAGCTGTCCTTGCATGATGTGGGCAGACTGGGGTCCAGTATTTTGATCATATCTCCTCAACCGTGGCTCCAAATAAAAAAGTAAAAATATGGACAAAAACTTCAGCTCATTAGCTACGATTTTCATTTTAAAATCGTTTTCCAATTTGGATTGGAACCTTGTGTAAAAAATTCATCAAAATAGGGTCCATTTATGGCAGCAAAAGTCTTCATGTGGTCTCCTTAGCCTAGACTTTCATTTAATTCACAAGGACACCTCATGCCATATGAAAGCATGACATTGCTCCTTGACAAATTTTTGTAATCATGCTTGCAATAATGCATTAAAATAAGTGTATCTTTGAAATCATGCCACCTAGTGTCCCACTAGGATTTGATTCTCTCCTAGTAGCTATTTAAAGAGAAATATAAGAAAAGTATAAAAAATATGTAGAATATATATATATTGGAGTCTACCCTAGATATAGGATCTAGCTAGGGTGTGAGATGATAATGAAATAGTAGAAATAAAGAATCAATGCTTTTTGCCCCAAGTTAAAGAGGCGGAGCTATTGATGCTTTTCCCATAGTATTTTCTGATGGTAAAGTAAGGATAGGTTACCCTTGAGAAAAATAATAGGATGAGATAGAAGGTTTATTATTATACTTAAATATGAATATGTACACTATAAGAAATATAATTATGTATCTAAAAAAATACAAGATAGATCTTGTAGCATGCGTTCCCACTATGTACGTGTCACAACCCAATGCACAATGCACTAAAACAAACAACTAGGGTCATCCCAACCTACATGGTATCCAAAGCAGAACACTCCACTCCTCAATCTACCTGAGAGCTCAACATGCCTCACTGACTCTCCTATGAAAAGATAAATGTAACGAGCTATAACACTTGGGAACTGGGTAAAGAAGAACCTCATCGTGACCTCCTCTAATAATGCAAGTCCTTATCCCCTGGCAAGCATGCCAATGTTGGTGGGACATCATGTTAAAAAATGTCAATGCAGCCACAATAAGGGATAACTATCCCTTACAAATTACGGTCCACGTCCTTGAACGAGTGGTAGGGAAGTGTGCATATTCCTTCTTGGATGGGTTCTCTGGTTACAATCAACTTGCAATTGCACTTGAGGACCAATATAAAACGGAATTTTCCATAGAATGGGACATATTTGCATATTGGGTCATGCCATTTGGGTTAACAAATGCACCTGCCGCATTTAAAAGATTGATGGTGTCATAAAAACTAATATCTAGCCAACCCAAATGATTTTCTCATATTAAAATGATCACTTAATGTGGGAGAATAAACGGGAACAAGGGTTAAGATATAGACATGTGCTTATAGATATATCTCAACAAAGGGCCAATGGTAAAGGGGCCCAAATGAGAGATGGTCTATCAAAGAGCAAGGCTAACCAATGGAGCATAAGACCTTAGGGTTAGCTTCATTGAAGACCTCCAATAATATGTGTAAAAGTCCTTTGACCTTAGGTAAGCTAGGGCTGAGATTGAGGCGCGGGAACCCGACCCAGCTCGAGGTGCTTGTCATGCTTGCCATGCTTGATGACTAAGGTGCTTGAGATGCTTGAGGTGCTTAATGATTGAGATGCTTGAGGTGCTTGACATGCTTGAGATGTTAGGGTTGCTTAGGGGGTATACTCACCCACACACACTCACAAACACTCTCATTGTGTGCTAGGCAAGAGCTCCATCTCCTTCTCCAAGCTCCTTGAGAAGTTGAGAGCCTACACCAACACTCTTGGCTATGGAATGAAAATCCAACGAAGAGCTATGCTTCAATGCTTAAGCTTTCCATCTTATCCATCTTCGTTACTAATGCTATTATGTATGCTAAGCAAGAAGAGTGATGATAAGTGAGGGATTATTTCCTTCTCCTATGGAATACTTCTTCTTCCTCTTCCCTACCCTCCTTCCCTGCTAGCTCTCTCCACCTTCGAAGGTGTTTGAGGTCTTGGGACTGATGCTTGGGATAGTTAATTCTTTCTACAAAGTGAATGTTATGCTTATTGCAAGAAGGCTAATGGTTTGTTGCAAGTAGATTAGTTACTTAATGCAAGTAGATTAATTGTATTGCAAGGTAGATTAATTGCTTCTTTAGGCACAAGTTGATGCATAAAAGTATACATCTTCATGCACTCAAATGATTTAGGGAACACAAAGACTAATGATGTTCACGAGTTCTTGATTGTTTTCAAGATAAGATTGATTGTTGATATTATGCAAAAGCTTGGTGTATGAAGCTTCCATCTCCATAATGCCAAAGAGGTCTCAAGGAACACAAAGATTGTATTGTACCAAGTCTCTCTTAATGAGAGAATCTATAAGACAAATGCCTTTTGGAGGGGGGGACCGGCTCCACATAAATCCAGTCCTCAACTGTTTTCATATTCTCTAAACTCTCTCTCTCTCTCTTGAAAAATTATTCTCATGCCTAGCTAATTAAGTGTTATGATTAAGTTGCTACTACCAATTAAGTTCATCCTCTATGCTCTCAGAGTTTCTCACTCTAATTCTCTTAATTCCGCTATTCTCTAAATTCATAGGCCATTTCCATTACATTGGTATAAGAGCATTTGGTTTCTCTTTTCTTGCTTAATAAGAGAGGTCCTTAAGTAGCCTATAAATGGTTGATGTTGTTAATTATATTAGGGTAAGTGGAACTGGGATTTATTATCGGTTTTGTTGAGCCCACTATGTGGGATATGGTGCACACCTCGGGAGCTTTGGACTTAATAATGGAGTATTTTTAGACTTGCCTATGGCTTTACCATTATTGAGCCATAAGAAGTCCGAAAAACGCTTGGCAACTCTGCTATGTTAGACCTACTCCTCTACTCTCTATAATTAACCACTTTGAGTCATGGGTGTAGATACTTAAGAGACGATTTTCAAAGGCTAAGAGAAGTGGCAACTAAGGTTTTGAATTGCCAAAGCATACATTAACAACATACATAAATTTTGTTAACATGGCTAACAATAATCAAGAGAGTAGAACGAACATTGATAACTTTGATTTTGCACATGAAGGTGCTAATGATGATGCTCCCATGTTTATCAAGTGTCTTGTTTCTAAGCTCCAACAAGCTATGGGAAACCCAGCCCTACAAGGTGAAGTTTTCCAAAAAATTCATAGTTATGGGATTCTCCAAACTCCCCCAAAAGAGAGAGCGCCTGAGAAGTCTCTTCAAGAGATTTCCAAGAGAGGGCTCTCTACGGTGAGAGAAGAGGAGAACCCATATGAAGCGCTTAAAAGATTACTAGCAGGCTTACCTCCATCCAAGAAGAGAGGTGAAGTCTCTACTATAGAGCCTTCACCAAGAGAAGGAGAAAGAAGTGAGTCTCCCAATAATTCTGAAGATGTGGCTCCAAGAAGACGGCAGCCTCAACAATCTCCAACTCCCCCCAAGAGAGAAAGATTGCCAAAAAGTCCTCCTCCTCGTTATCACAAAAAGGAAGAGAGGTACCAAAAGAAGTAAAAAGAGAGAAAGAGGTCACCCTCTTCTCCATCTTCATCACCTTCATCATATTCCAATGAAGGTAGCGGCTCTTCTCTCAAAGAGCCCAAAAGGAAAGGCCATCGCAAGTCCTATCCGGTATGGAGAAGGTCCAAGAAGCTGAAGAAGTTCAAGGAGGGAGGAAAGGACACCACTTTTCTTACCTATGATGGCACCTTTGCTGCTACGGACAAGATCTTGGCCTTCATCCAACAGTTTGATGTGGCCTTTGGTGAGGAGGAATTCATGGAGTCCTCTAAACTGCGTCAGGTATCTATGCATTTTCAGAGCTCCGCTCGTGAATGGTGGGCTAGCCTACGAGCCCAAAGGAAAGCTCCAAGGACATGGAAGGCTTTAAGAGCCTTCATTATGAAACAATTTCTGGCAAGCAACACTAAAGAATGTCCTTATAGAATGGCAAAGCTTGAAACTCTCTCCCTACGAGTCTATCCAAAAGTATGTAGATAAGTTTTGGGATTTACTTCTCAAAGCCAGTGTCTACAAAAAGATAGGCTTTGAGGAGCAAAAGCAACAATTTTGTGCGGGAATTTTTAAAGAGATGGCCGAGTATATTAACTCACAAAGGCCTAATGCCATATCCGTAGTCATACACCATACTATGGTCTCATCTGAAATCAATTTCCAACAAGGGGTTAAGAGAAACTCTAAGCCCATGGAAGTGAAGGATCAAAATGAGCCTAGAGGGAGGAATAATGCTCAAACTTCCTCCAAAGGCAACTCTAGCAACACCGATAACAAAGCTAAGGTGAAAGGAGTCTACAAAGGTAAGAATAGACTCTCTCCAACAGAGCTAGAGTGTTATCGTAAGGATAACAAATGCTACAAGTGTGGACAGCAAGGGCATGTCTATCGTGCTTGTCCCCAAAGAAATGCACGCAACAACCTGCCTTGAGTTTCTATACTGGAAACTCCAAAAGAGGATGCTCATAGCAAAAGGCTTTTGTTTTTCCTAATCTAGGAGATATGTACATACATGTTTATGAGTCGGGTAGTATCCTATCCCTTGTAAATATGCATGCTTTTCACAAGTTAATGAAAATCTATATATTCATATACATGATTTTTGTTAGAAAGTCTGTAAATGAATTCAATGTTTCAACCAATAACAATAAAAAAAAGACGGGAATAAAGAAGAATTAGAATTGTCTACATTCCTAAATGGATTCCAAAATGTTTTTTATTGATGATACCCCTGTGAGCTATCTCCACAATGAGGGGACAATGACCATGCAATGGAGCTTTTACCACAAAGCTCACTGCCTAATAAGCCTCCTTATTGAGCTTTATAAGCTCCACAAGAGGAGTTCAAAAGGCAATAACATGAATTGGTAAGTTTTGAGAGAGGTTAGGCTTTCCTCTAACCAAAAGAAAAGTGGATTTTTAAAAAAAGAGATTCAATAATTAGGTCACATTATCTCTAAAGGTGGTATTTGTATGGATCCACAAAAGGTAGAGGTAATAAAAAGATGGCCTAATCCAAGGAATCTACATGAGTTGCGAAACTCTAAAGGTATGAGTGCATACTAGAGATGCTTCATAGGAAAAATTCATGCTTATAGCAGGTCGAATAGATGACTTAACAAAAAAGAACGTTAAGTGTACATGGACTACAAAGAGAGAAAAATATTTTTGGAAAGTTCAAAGAGAAACTTATCTCTCAACTTATGCTTACACTACGGGATCTCTCAAAGCTATTTGAGGTCCAATGTAATGCCTGGATGCATGCCTTCAAGCAAAAATTTGCTTTAAGAAGGGAATACCATAGAATACAAGATTCAAAGACTCAAATCCAATGAGTGAATATTGGACATATACAAAAGAAACTACGAGCTGTTTTACATGTCGTTGTGACACATGGAAGTACTTCTTGCGGACTCCATCCATGATACGAACCAAGCTCTTCAACAATCAAATGAGGTGGGAAAATTTATTTTTGCAATTTAAATTTAACATGCTCACATTGCTGGCAAGCACAACATGTAGCCGATGCACTTTCCCGATGGCCAAGGGTAGATAGGGTATCAATAGCAACTTACAATGAACTATGTTTTATGATAGTTAAAAATGCTTCTAACCCAGGCTTAAGGGATATGATAATAGACTTTACAAATGGAAGAAAAAGAACCACTCACGTTAGAGGATGGTTATCTTCCATACCTCAATAGGCTATATCTTCCTCACTTCCCATGCTCCTCCCATATGCGGGGCAAAGAGGAATTCGAATTTACTCTAGTAGGAGTAAAAGCATACTTGTATTGGCTTACCAAGAAACGAGAACATACAAGGGTATGTTTCAAAATGTATGATATACCAAAAGATGAAGTATAATAGAAGGACCATGGCTTGCCAACATCTAATTGTGTCAGATAGAAATCCTACCATGACCACTAATTTCTGATAGAGTCTCTATCAGAACTAGAGTAACCCTCTTATGTTGGCCTACTATTCCAACGGATGGCCAAAAGGAAAATCACAAAACTAATGATCCTTGATCTACTAAAATCTTGTGATTCAAAGTAGATCAATGCTCAAAATGAGAGAAGTACTTACCCTAACAATAGTATGTCTCTATTAACATGAACATACTTCTAAGGGGAAAGTACCTTTCGGGGCTAAAGACGGAAGATCCAAAAGTCCCTTGTAGCTTAAGGTACCTGGGAAGATCTTCATTGCAAAGGAGTATAGCCGAGATCAAAACGAATCTTTTTAGAAGATTAAACATGCTATATCCATCTATTAGCTAGGCAAAAAAGGCTCCTGCCATTAGGCACAAAAGAGCCTTATCCTTTAAAGAAAAAGAAAAAAAAGTTGGGTCTTACTAAACTTCCCCAGGGCTCATCTAAGGAAAATTATACACAAGAATCCTCCGGGCCATTAAAGGTATTATGCTAGGTCACCACAAAGATACTATGGACCCTTCTAAAATTCCAAGCCCATTCATTAGATGGCTTATCAATTAAAGTTGGCCAACTACCGGCTCATATATATCATTTTTCAAGAGAGCCTATTCGAGCCTTATTAAGGAAGAGCCACCAATAGAGGTTATAAATGAAGACCCACCTGAGATCGAGGATGAAGCAAACGAGCTCCAAATCAAGTTCATCCTTCGACACAAGCACAAGGTATTAAGAAATGGTAAGACTACTGACAGTATCTTATTTAAGTTAAGAATTATCCTTTCAAAGATGCTAAATGCATGCAAAGAACATAGCTTAAGGATAATATGAACCTTTTTAATGATGCTTACAATGACACAAAAGAGTAAGCAAATGTAAAAGAAATGCATTTTAAATGATCCATGTTTTTTTCTTATAAGACTCTCTTTTTATGTTTTGTGCACAAATTTTAAGAAGTATGCATACTTAGGATCATGTTTGTGGTGATTACGTCTCCCAAACACCAGGTAGAACTTGTCACTCTACTTTGGAAGTATGATATGGACTAAAAAGAGTAGACATGCTTGCGGCAGACAATGTCTCTCAAGCACCAAGTGGATTAGTCATCCACTCTGGAATGATGTCGTAGGGTAAAAATGGATCCTCTACCCGCTAAGACCAATGGACTAATGGGTGAGACTTTACCATATCTACCTCATAGTCGAGGACGACTATGATTTCAAGAGAGAGGTAATGTCATAAAAACTAATATCTAACCAACCCAAATGATTTTCTCATATTAAACTGATCACTTAATGTGGGAGAATAAACGGGAACAAGGGTTAAGATATAGACATGTGCTTATAGATATATCTCAACAAAGGGCCAATGGTAAAGGGGCCCAAATGAGAGATGGTATATCAAAGAGCAAGGCTAACCAATGGAGCATAAGACCTTAGGGTTAGCTTCATTGAAGACCTCCAATAATATGTGTAAAAGTCCTTTGACCTTAGGTAAGCTAGGGCTGAGCTTGAGGCGCGGGAACCCGACCCAGCTCGAGGTGTTTGTCCTGCTTGTCATGCCTGATGACTAAGGTGCTTGAGATGCTTGAGGTGCTTGACATGCTTGAGATGTTAGGGTTGCTTAGGGGGTATACTCACCCACACACACTCACAAACACTCTCATTGTGTGCTAGGCAAGAGCTCCATCTCCTTTTCCAAGCTCCTTGAGAAGTTGAGAGCCTACACCAACACTCTTGGCTATGGAATGCAAATCCAACCAAGAGCTATGCTTCAATGCTTAAGCTTTCCATCTTCTCCATCTTCGTTACTAATGCTATTATGTATGCTAAGCAAGAAGAGTGATGATAAGTGAGGAATTATTTCTTTCTCCTATGGAATACTTCTTCTTCCTCTTCCCTACCCTCCTTCCCTACTAGCCCTCTCCACCTTCGAAGGTGTTTGATGTCTTGGTACTGAGGCTTGGGATAGTTAATGCTTTCTACAAAGTGCATGTTATGCTTATTGCAAGAAGGCTAATGGTTTATTGCAAGTAGATTAGTTACTTAATGCAAGTAGATTAATCGTATTGCAAGGTAGATTAATTGTTGCTTTAGGCACAAGTTGATGCATAAAAGTATACATCTTCATGCACTCAAATGATTTAGGGAACACAAAGACTAATGATGTTCACGAGTTCTTGATTATTTTCAAGCTAAGATTGATTGTTGATATTATGCAAAAGCTTGGTGTATGAAGCTTCCATCTCCATAATGCCAAAGAGGTCTCAAGGAACACAAAGATTGTATTGTACCAAGTCTGTCTCAATGAGAGAATCTATAAGACAAATGCCTTTTGGAGGGGGGACCGGATCCACATACATCCGGTTCTCAATTGTTGTCATATTCTCTAAACTCTCTCTCTCTCTCTCTCTCTCTCTCTCTCTCTCTCTCTCGCAAAAGTATTGCTCATGCCTAGTTAATTAAGTGTTATGATTAAGTTGCTACTACCAATTAAGTTCACCCTCTATGCTCTCAAAGTTGCTCACTCTAATTCTCTTAATTCTGCTATTCTCTAAATTCATAGGCCATTTCCATTACAGATGGCACATGCCTTCAATAGGTACTTGAGGAATTTCTTGAAAATCTATATGGATGACCTATGTGTACACTCTCTACAAAGAGAGGAACATGTGGTACACCTCAAAAAGGTATTCGAGAAATGCAGGACATATAGGATTTTCCTTAACCCAGAAAAATGCATTTTCATGGTAAGACAAGGACGAATCTAGGGGCATATTGTCTCGAAACATGGCATTTCCACAAATTTGGATAAGATTAAGGTGATTATTGAAATGCCTAATCCAATCAATGCAAAGCAAGTACAGTGCTTCATGGGACATTGTGGTTATTATAAGAGATTCATACACATGTACGCGATTGTTGCACAACCACTATATAGACTTATAATGATATTTGAATGGACATATAAATGCGAGGAATCCTTTAAGAAATTAAAAGATGCCCTTGTATCCGTTCCAATGCTACAAGCACCTGATTGGTAAATGATTTTTCACGTCCATATAGATGCATTTGCATTTTCTATCGGATGTATTTTGGCTCAACCAGGAGAGGGAACCATGGATTCGTACTCAGCTATTCAACAACTAAATAATGCTGAAAGGAATTACACAACCATTGAGAGAGAGGGGCTTGGAATGATTTATACCGTTAAGAAATTTCGGCACTATCTCCTCGCAAATAAATTTGTGTTTTTCATAGACCATCAAGCTCTTTTATACCTTGTCAACAAACCATGCAACACCGGAAGAATTGTAAGATGGTTCATCATATTGCTAGAGTTTACCATAATGGTTAAAAAGGGGAAAACACATCTTCGAGCAGACCACCTCTCTCGATTACCTAATGGAGACGATCCAAAGGGAGTGGATGATGATCTACCGGATGCATATCTCTTCAATATAGAAATGGTACCTAACTGGTCCCAAGTGATAGTCAAGCTATTATCACAGGGTGGGAAATTCAACAAAACAGACCTAGACCATAAACGAAGAACGATTATCCAAGCTAAGAACTTTCAATTGGTTGGAGGACGTTTATATAATTTAGGCTTCGACGGCATCCTAAGAGTGTGCATAAACCCTGAGGAATATGAAACATATTTACTGGAAGCACATATTCAGGCGTTAACATTTCATTGTTCATCCACAAAAAATTTCCAACGATTGCGTCAATTAGGAGTGTATTGTCCAACATGTGCATTGATGTTCATGAATATGTCATTAGTTGCATCAAATGCAGAGCAACATTGTTTCAGATAACACTTAGAAGCTCATGATTTCACTCTTATTGAAAATCAACCGTATAAATGCGAAAAGGATAACGAGCTTAGGTTGTGTGCAACAGAGAACATGTACGTTCCAATCTTGGAACAAACACATGTAGGGATTAGTGGGGGCCATTTCTCAGGGAAAAAGACAACAAAACTTATCCTCAGCTTGGGAATATGGTGGCCAACATTACATATGGACGCAAACAAGTATACAAAACGATGTGAGTCTTGTCAACGAACCAACATACCATTAAAATAGGATGAAATGCCCTTATGGCCAATGAGGGGAGCTAGAGCCTTTACCAAGTGGGGAATAGACTTTGTAGGACCAATATCACCCCTTGCTTACAAAACGCATGCCTAGTACATCATTGTAGCCACGGATTATCTCACAAAATGGGTAGAAGCTAAAGCTACACAACAGCTAATGCCAGCACTACTGCAAATTTCTATACAAAAATTTCTTTGTTAGATATGGTCTACCTATAGAAATTTTCAGTCATCAAGGCACACATTTCATAAATGAGATAATTGAAAATCTTCTTGGAGACTTCATGATAGTTCATAAGGAGTCAGCTCCCTACCACCCACAGGCTAATAGCCAAGCAGGAGCTACAAATCAGACTCTATGCAGAATCTAAACTAAGATAGTATCTGAGTCTAGAACGGATTGGAATTAGAAACTACATTCAACTTTATGGGCGTATAGGATTGCTTACAAAACCTTGATAGGCACAACACCGTACAACATGGTATTTGGACTTAATGCTATACTACCTATAGAATTCTTAATTCCAACCCTAAGAGTGGAAAAATTTCTAGAGTGGACAGGTCATGAAATGTACTCACATATAGAGGACCTTGAAAAGCTAGATAAGCTTTGCTTGAAAGCAATAGCTCTATCTACGCACAAAAACGAAGGCAAAAATATTTTTTTGATAAGCATGTACGCTCCAAAAATTCAAAACAGGCCAATGATTTACATGTTAAAACAACATGCAAAGAAACTTAGAAAGCGAGGGACAAGACCCTTTGTGATTCAAGACTTATCACCAAGTGGGGCCATCAAGGTTGCTACATTGGATGGGGAGGAAATGCCTAATTGGATTAATGGTTGCTGCCTAAAAAGATTTCATCTACCACTAACCCAAATATGCTCCAACAAATCCATCAAGCAAAGAAATAGATGCAAGCAAAACAGAACATTGTTGCAGAAGCTCAAGCAAAGGCTAAGGAAAGGATAGCAAAAAAGAAGCTTCTTTGACGACAACAACACCATGAACACCTCTGAAGATAAATGCAATTCAGGTCACAGAATTTGACAACAAGACCATAAAGGAGCCTGAAATTGATGTCAAAATTGGACACGATCAAGTGAAGGCAACAACCATACTTGATTCAGGAGCTCAAGGCAACTTGATCTCCTACAACCTTTACAAGCAACTTCAACTTGACAACCAATTACAGGAGACAAAACACAAGCTCCAAAGTTATTCAGAACATTTGATTAAGATTTTGGGATGGATAGTGCTCATAGTAGAGGTCAACCAACACGTCTATCCGCATAAATTTTATGTGGTAGAAGATACGCGCAACAACATGCCTTATTGCTAGGGAAACCTTGGCAGTGAAGATATAATGTACAACTTGACTGGAGTCAAAACACTGTGAGTATAAAATCTTATTTGTAAAAATAAAAAGTTTCTTTCATTACAAGGGTGGAACACAAACAATCAGTACTGCAACTGGAGGACATAGAAAAGCAGCCCTTAGAAGCACCCATTGACCCACAATGGATTCCAAAGAGCAATTCAAGGCAAGAAGACCAAGTCCATAAGGCAAAGAATCTAATATACAATGGGGGCATGATATATCATAATCCAAAGCATAGAAGTCACCAAAGTGCACCCCAACAAAAACAACATGGTCTGTACAATAACGCTATCAAGCAGATTTGGGTCAAGAAGGATCAATTGGCCAAGGAGGAGTAACAAAAAATTGCAGTTAACTCTCCAACAACATCTCATACAAACAGGAAGCCAAAACCAAACCCTTGTCAAAAACAGATATGGGTACCAAAGAAGCTACTCAGAGCTCAAAACCGCCATACCAAAATCTGGATTCAAAAGCAATAACCTCAAGAACTATCAATACACAATTTCTACAAACAACAAATGGCAAGTTCCAATCACTCATACCCAAGGTTCATATGTGGAGACGTAAGCAAAGAACTATCACAGATACCAAAACACTGAGCAGCTTGGCTTCACAAACTCTATTGCGCATTAAAGAAAGAGAAAGTATACCGGAGAGCTTATTGTTCAGACGACTTCCCCAGGAGCATACTTCCATACAAAGCTTCAAGATCGAATGCCAATAAGCATTACGATTATACCTTCCTCTTGCACACCATTAATTTTTCCATGCATGGCTTGAGTATGCATATAGGGCCACATTACATGGCCAACATTAGCACTTTTTAAAGCCCCATACACAGCAAATGCCCGAGGGCACAACACTATCGTCCAAGAGGACTTCACTAGGAAGGGGGGAGGAACCCACATGCTACAAGTGTAAAAAGGGGCACTCTTTTCCTTGATTCTATGGATTTTTGTGTTTGATTGCGAGTATTTTGGTAAAGCCGAGTAGATATGCCCTTAAATATTGTGTAATAACATATGATAGAGGACAAATACCAAGATGAGTCTCTAGGTGTGTGTATATATCTAAAACTCACAAGATTTCATGCAGAAAAAGTGAGAAAATGGAGCAATCCGGCAAAAAATACTAGGGATAGATGTATAGAGTGGTTTGTTATGCTATTACCTAATTATGTTGATTTTTTGATAATTTTCGAGTCAAGTTAGATATTTTTTTTTATTTTTGATTATTTTTCAGCCAAAAACAAAGAAGAATAGAAAAAGCAGGTGAAATGACAACATGGGGACAAAATAAAAATATAGGAGTGATCAATAAGTGATTGACAGCTTATGGTGAAGACGGGGTGCAAACATGTGAAAAGTTGCGGAAAGCCAAATTGGTCGATCTTTGGTCCAATTGACAAATCTTCCAAAAATAGAGCAAGCGGAGTCCAAATGAATAAATTTATGAGCGTAAAGTACAGTTCACAACAAGATAAGAGCACATGTCAAATCTAGTAAAAAGTGGTCCAGGAATCCCGATATAAGTTCTTTTGGGCCAACTTAATAGCTCATTTTCACTATTCACAAGTGAGAGAGAGCTTGAGAGACCTAGAGTGATTGGATATTTTGCCACTCCGTACAACGCACACAACACACTGATCGACTCCAGATATGAGAGGTAGACTCGTTACCATGACCTTTTCTTGTTCTACAGTCTCTTTGTCGCGAAAAACTTCGAAACACGGCAATGTGGCTTCCGGAAAAAAAATTTGAAAAGGGCCTGTAACACATCAACAACCCAATTGGTTGCTACAAGACTTGATGGGGGGTTAACCCTAAACTAAAAGAATACCTCTATGACCTCCAATGCGGGTTTAGGTCAATTGGAAAAACCCTAACCTCTTCGGGCACGACGAGACTGATCGAGAAAGAACCACCGAAACGACGCGAAACTTCAAGAGAAGATACCTCTCAAGCATGTCTATAAGCCAAGTGAGCGTCCGTCCGAATCGATCATCAAAAAGTGGGCCAAAACATTGAGCAAGGCTTCGGGACTGCAAAGCGTCATTTGGGCCTCACGATCGAGCTAGGTGTTCGTTTTCCACCAAACTTCATAGGCATCATCGACATATCATCAACAACCAACATGTAAGGTCAAAGGTCAAAAGAAATTGTCGCCAACAGTATCCTCAGCAAAAGACGTTGTTTGAGGTACAAATTACCAAAGGGGGGCATCTGCGATTTCAAAGGATTCATTATGGCCATAGGAGGGTGCCCATAAACTTCCACATGAGGGGAATTAAAGATCAAGAATAATCTTTGAGGAAACATGACCACAATGAAGAAATCTCTTTCGGAGACTTAAATACCAAGCATGGAGTTTCAAAACCAAACAACTGACTTTTTAAAGTGAAAAACATCTAGCAGGGCCTAAGGCACAATCATAAAACACCTTAAGGCATCAAAACCAGTTTTTATCATTGAAGACTTCATACATGTATGATGTCTCCCAGACAAATTTGGCACAAGAAACACTCACATGAATTCACCAAACCGGTTTTCATACCCTCCAAATGGAGCACACAAAACTTCATTAAATTTGGAGCTATTACGGGTACCCAAGAACCAAAAACGCAAAGTCTCAGCCTAATTCCAATATTTGGCTAGACTTATCAAAATGGCTCCAAATCATGTGAAATTTTGTAAAAAACATAAAACTAGCCCAAATATCATATGACTATGCTCTAAAATGCATTTTGTAAAAATAAACATTATATGCGTATAAAGTCTAATTCTGCAATAGAGGAGTGCTACCAACATTTTGATAATCCAAACTTGTAAAGCATACCACACCAAGCCTCTACACCAAATTTGGACAAAATTTGGAAATATATTGGTCACTACTCACCTCATTTTCAAGAACAAAGTGTCATAACCTAATTTTATGGCCTTAAGCTCAAGAGCACTTACCCAATTTATCCACCTATCAAAGCCTTATAAACATCATGGACTGTGTCGGCAACAAGTCTAGGTCAAGAATCCTAAAATAGACTTTATACACGTATAATGTCTACCAGTCTTGAAATGGCAAGCTATCTTGGTTTTAAAGCCTTTAGCTCTTTGAACATATCATCATGGGCCTCCTAACACACATCAATCAGAAATGGAGGTGTTTTGACCTTCATTCACTCAGAAGAGCTGAATCATGTGTGTTGACATCTTTTGAAGCCTTTTAACACAATTCACAAATTCAAATTTATATCAGAGATCATGGACACTTTACACAAGCCATACAACACCTGCCTGTGGAATTTCTAACTATTTTGCATCAGGAGACTTTATACGCGTATAATATCTAAACTATTATATAGAGGCCAAATAAAGAAATTATTAGCACAGGCTTGTGCACCATGTTGTATACAATGCATACCTTCAAATTGGACAAGTTTGGATCAGGTGATGACACCACTTGAAGCACAAAATCAGAAAATCCCTCCTAAGGAGTATTCTAGACCCCATCCAATTAGCCCACATCCAAATGAGAATCAGAGTTGATAAAGGAAGTCCCAATCATCAAAGGAAGCTACAGAAGAATTCTAAGCTAGAGAACTCAATGAAGACTTCATACACGTATGATGCTTCCCAAGGACCAAATGGCAGTCTAGAGCCAAACTTTTCACTTCCAAGGCTTTGATCCCAACAATATTAACCCAAAGCTCAAGTCCCATCAAATTCTGTGGCCTTTTACCCATCTTAACACCGATATTGGAATCCCAAGCTCCATAATTGAAATCTGGCTCCAGGCACAAGAGGAGAATCCAAAATCAAATTCTAATGTCACAGAAGGGTATCGCATGCTAATGACTACTTACACTGAATATCTGAGTCATTTTTAACAAACTAGATATTATACGCGTATAATGTCCCCAGGGGATTCACTCTAATACAAAACGGGATGCCACCTGCGAGCAGACAACTTTGATAAAACCCCTATATATGACTCATATTAGGGAATATGACCCCCTTTCTACGCTTATACGACAATCAATGCAAAAAACTATCATACCCTTGTCTTACATATAAATTTTAGGTCTCACATGATCTAACTGAGTAAAACTAGTCAGAGAGCGTGTAGCATAGTGAGTGACAACGTACTAAGAAACCACTTTTGATAACTAGATGTACCCTCAATGTGTGTTAGTTTGACTTTCAAACTATGTGCCCGTTCAGCTTGCACTCTAGCTACTCATCCAATTCTAATCCATCTAAAATTACTCAAAAGACATGGTTATAAAGTTGTGTTAGCTTCTCTATGTAAATTTGCATCTATACAAACTCTTTATAGATTTCATCCCTCAATAAATGAATTATAATCACAAAACAAGCAATTGATAGAAAGCAGTGTTAGTTCTTGCATGTATCTTTGTAGCTGTTGACTCACAAGTTTGAGAGAAGAATCTTTTGGGAAACACAAAAAATTCCTCTCATTTCACCTTTTTGTCACTCCCCCCCCCCCCCCACACACAATAAATATGATACCCCCTCCCTTATTTTTAAGATTGAGAGATAAAGTATTGGGGGCCTACCCTTTACTTATACACTTATGTAACTTGTAAAAAAACCCCTACCCTGCACTTACGTTGTGCGATAAGATTTCCATGGTGAATCCCCCGGGATAATGTCTCACTGCTCTGAAGATGAACCTGGAGATTAAATTTAACCCATCTAAGCCTCCACAACAGGATGATGAGAGCATCTACCTCATTTCATCCCATTTCATGTACTCAGAGCTAAGCCAAAATCTAGTTTCAAGCCTGCAGGGATTTCCAGTGGTCATAGCTTGCCCAAATGACACCCAAATTGAATCCAGATATATATTCATAAAGTACATGATCAGTGTTGTGCACATGTGAAATATCACTCCGTTTTGAGCACTTAGACAAATATCATTCTGTTTTGAGCACTTAGACATTATACGTGTATAATGTCTCACAACATCAATCTGCACCCAAAAGAAATCATCACCATGTGCACTGCACCCTTAGGCCCTAGTTAGTGTGTTTTTTAATTTAAAAGTCATTTGGATAGATAGAAACTGAGGAAATGCAGGATTAGCTAACTTTCTCATTTGAAGTGTCCGCAGGATCTATGGAGTCCAATAAATCACCAGAAAAGAAGAAGAGGATGTCCATAAAAGACATTATTGCGGCCAGTGAACCCTATACACTGCTAGAGGAGACACTCAGGCCAGCTAAGGCCTGGGTAGACGAGTTCACATTAGAAAAGGAAGGAGTTACATTATATCAAGACACTTTTAGAGACTCACAAGGCAACACAATGGATATCCCAATGAATCCACGGGAGATGTTAGAAATGACAAATCAAGAAGAAACCCTACATCAGTTAGAAAGAGTGGAACTCCATAACTTTTACACAGCACCACCAGCAGGTGTGGATGCTCAGAGAGTATATGAGCTAGTCAGCTCGATTCAAAAAGACCGCAAGGTAGTGATCACAGCCTTGGATGGCCAAAAGGCAAAAAATTTGATCACACCTCAAACCATAGCAGATGCTGGGCTCCACAATAGGGGAAGCTCAGTTTGGGAAAGAAGAGACGAGGTAAAGGTCTACGCAAAAAACAAGTTTAATTAAATATTTAAAGACCTGGTGGACCCAAGAGCTGCAAAGATATGCAAGCTCTACAACCAATACTTCCACCTTTTCAACAAGAGGCCACAGAACTACACCACTCCTCCCCATGCAGTGGCAAAAACCATAACCTGGGCATTGAAAAGCAGCATACCAAAAGAAGTGAAATACGCCCAATATTTGCATGAACAAGTGGTTGGCATGGGCATGGAAAAGCCCAAGTACATTGGAGGAGGGGAAACCTTGACAAAGATTGCGTATGAGGCAATCGGTGCTAGAGGACATTGGCCTAAGCCCCCAACACAGAACTTGTGGTTCAAACTAAAGCTTGATATTGAAAATGAGCCAGTGAAAGAAATGGCTCCACCAATCACGACAAGACTAAGAAGAAAGTTGGAAATAGTGCCTGAAGAAGAGCCTGTGGAGCCACCAAGAAAGAAATGAAAAGCAGCAATGGCCAGGGAATGCAGACCCAAGGAGATGCACAACCAAAAAGCCGCTCGGATTGAGAGGCTAAGAATAGTTCAGAGCAAAAAGAGTACCAAAAGGAGATTTTGAACAATACTGGGTGCCAGGAGGAAGCTCCTCTAAACCACTAGAGGACCAGTTTGACCGTTACATCCGGGTTTATGAAGAGACGGAAAGAGTAATAGATAAGCAAAACTAAGAGCCTTTCAGAATGGAGGAAGTGCAAGACATCAAGAAGAATCTGAAGGAAACATCAGAAACACCAGTGAAAAAGGATCAAGAGAAAGAGTGGACGAAAGTTGAAAGACCACCTTCACCACCAAGTTCTCCCACCCCTCCTCCAAGTCCAAAACCATCTACACCCAAACCCCCATCATCACCAAAAGCAACAGAAGAGGCCACATCTATACCTAGGAATTAGGAAAAATATAAAAGGAACACATATGAAGACCTCATTCAAGCCGGATATACATGGGTAGAGGCTTTGACAATTGTTTACAGAATGCCTACTCCACCATTGGGCTGCAAAGGAAGAAAAGGTGAGACAAGAGATCCCTAAGGGCTAGGACAAAGATGATGAATCTAAAGAGAGAAAGGTAGACCAAGAGTCTCAAAAAATAACTCCAAAAAAATACTCCCCACAACTTGGAGTGCCAGGGTTGGTTCAAGTCATGGTGAGCACCTCCTGTATTGTCTGGCCCTATAAACAGTCCAATAGCTAGAAACCTGGTAGCAGCAAATGAGGGTGACATAGGAGCCGCCTATCAAATACTGGATAGATTCAAGACGCGGTCTCTTACCATTGCTGAAGAGAATAACAACACGCTGTTATCAGGTTCCATTGGCTGGCCCTATAAATAGGCCAATAGCTAGAAACCTGGTAGCAGAAAATGAGGATGACAAAGGAGCCACCTATCAAATACTGGACAGATTCAGGGTGCGGTCTCTTACCATTGCTGAAGAGAATAACAACACACTGCGTACCAGGGATGATAACATTCAAATGGAACATGATAACCTCTCAAACCTGGTACAAGATACCCTCCTGAAGGCCAAAGAAGTAGAGAAGAAGCTAGACACTCTTACTGCAACACTAAGGGAGGCTGAGAGAAAACGAGACACTCTCACACTAGAGATGGCCAACGCCTTGAGAGTAATCAAGACTCTCCATGAACAAAAAGATAAGGTCGAAGATGATTTAGAAGCAGCAAAAGATGAAGTGGTGGAGCTGAAAGAAAAATTAGAGCTCCAAGACTTGACAATCAAAGGACTAAGGGCAACACCAAGGGTGGTGCGGGCAAGTGCAAGGGCAGATGCTCAAATTATACAAGCCTTCGAAGAACAAATCACCACCTTGCAGAAGGAATTTCAGCTAGAGCAAAGACAACAAATGCATATGGCCAAAGGGTCTCTAGCCGCCGAAGAAAGAATGAGAGCCGAAAACCAAGCTCTCCAGAAAGAACATGAAGAACTCCAAAAGAATCTAGCCACACTACAAGAGGCAATGATTGATATGGGAGAGGAAGATAATCAAAAAGATACACTTGCTCAACGACAGATAACAGATTTACAAAAGGAGATAGCAGACTCCAGGACACAATAATCAAAACCAAGGGCCAGTGAAACTGAGACAAATGCTAGAGATGAGCCCATGGAAATTCTTGAGGGTGCCAAAGATATACAGCACCAGGAAGAACATGAGGAGACAGTGGTAGAACAAACACAACCACTGACCGCAGAGGAGGAGACTCGTCTCCAACTTTTGTTAGAAAAGACCACAAGGCAGCCTTGGAATGGGAATCAAGAATGCTCCATTTTGTAGGAGTCCAAGGGCTAGCCGCAAATGTTCTTAGGGAGGAATGGATGCAACCCACACTACCATATCCTCTCCTAAAGTATGAGGTGATAATAATAAGGAAGAGAGTCGAAGCACAAGCCACAGAGCCTATCTATGAAGGAGATGCCAAGAATAAAGAGGTTGCAGGTAAAGTGGTGGACTCTCAACCAAGATGGAGAAAAGCATGGCTCCTAAAGTACCCAAGATTTTTGAAATACTTGGTGGAGGCCCCAAAGATCATCTGAGATGACCTCTTATTTTGCCTAGTCCCTCGTGTTCGTACTTGGGAAAATCAATTCAGAATCATAAAGGCACATCCAAACTGGTTTAACTACCCATCTATTCCTGCTCCCAAGGAAGGAGAGAGAATATGTGTCTCTTATATGGTGAAAACCCTGAATGGCACCATTAAGATTTTCACAGGCTCTCTAGACTTGACGTGCGTCATGATCACGAAAATTTGCAAAACTTGGTTGGCTTGCATTGAAGTGTTCACGCCTTCCAAAGCCATGTATTCTACACCCCTATCAACGGGCGACACTGTCACTGCAATGACATATGATTTTTCAAAACAGCCATCTCCAGAGGTTTTACATTTACTGTATCAGAGAATCATGTTTCTCCCCAGCTATCACTGAGCTCATTTGCTATTTATTATTAATTTTTGACTTGTTTATTAAAAAAATCAAAGAAAATAATAAAATGCACTAAAAAAGAAAATAAAAGATCAAAAATTAAAAAACCCATTGAAAAACACTATTTTATTACTTTTTGGTGGACTTCTCCATTCTAAGCTCCAATATCAAGAAAAGTTAATGAAAATAGTCAAAAAAGGCTATTTTTAAAATGTTTTTTTGATAGTATATACACTATTTACACTCATCGAGGAGATGTAATCAGCTGAAATTCCCCTGTTGATGATTTTTAAGGACATTATTAGGTAATTTCACACGTTAACATCCAACTTTTTCCTCCCTCTCAAACATTGCCCTTAACTAATGAAGTTTCCTTCCACCCCTCCTAGATGGAGTACTCCGAGACGATTGTGTGCATGGGTTGAACAATTGTGTCCATGCATAGCCGTGGTTGGATTTATCATGCTTTGAAGGTCAATGCAATTCAAACTAGTATGCGGTGCCAGAGTTGGGTCTTGAGTAGTTAACTCAAGGGATTCCATGGTCGAGGTTTCTTGTTGCTGTTTCTAGATAGCAGATTTTGTAATTTGTGTGCTCTTTGTCTGATTGTACCATCTGGATGCTTTGGTACACCGATTTCGTGAGATGTAGGTAGCAATAATGACGGTTGTTGAGATTTAACTCTCCGTTGTATTTTGGTTTTTTGTTGATGAGCTGTTGTGGTTAAGTTTTTTGAGATTTAGCTTTCCACTGATTCATCGGCTTTACTGTTTGTGGAGAAGATAATTGCTCCTTTGGTTTTGAAACCCACCTAGTGCCAATTTCTTTTCTGAAATATGTTTTTCTCTGAGTTGTTAGATGTGAAACTTTCTTTAGTATGGTAGATGAGTTTTTGGGCACCCAAATTTGAGACGGATTGTCCTTGAGTTTTGCTATTGGTACCCAAATCTGCCTAACTCCTTGCATGCTGCTTGTAGCATTTTCTTGTCTAGAGATTGACGTAGATTAATTATTCCTTGGTTTCTTTTGTGGGCAAACTCTTTTCCATTCCTCTTTGCTCTGTGCAATTGGAACTAAGAGTTGTCCCCCTTTAAGTTATAGTTTGAGTTGATTGGTGTCCCAATTTGGTGCTGCCTTGTATGTCCGCATCCATGAGATTCCAAGAATCATCATTTCATTCATATGTTCATCTGGTATGCATACAAATTGATGAGGGCATGAAAATCCATTTATTATCACATTCAAGTTAACCACTCCCAATGCTGGTGTTGGGTTCCTGTTGCATCCTTTGACATAAGATATTCCCGATGCTAAAGACTAATTCATAGCTTTCTTGTAAGTGGAATAACTGACTGCATTCATTCGAGATCGGGTATCTATTAATGCATTTGTGCTATGATTGTTCACAATTGTACCGTGATGCAAAGGTCAATTTCATCCAACCATTCATCATCTGTTGACACTACATCATTCTGTGATTCTCATAGTCTTCCATATGGTTCAATGATGGGAATAGGTGTTTGTTGATTCCTTAAAGAAACTTTTCTCTTGAGTACTCAAAGTTGAGCTTCCTCTTGATCTTCATCAATAACCTGTTGTTGTTTAATCTTTCTGTGTTTTGTTACATGCATTTTCTCTAGCAAATTATTGGTTAGTGGAAAATGGTACTTCTGTAAGCGACATCCACTAATCTAGTTAGCCATTGGTTCACCATCTATAGTGGACAACTTAAATGATCCACTTGGAGATACGTATTCAATGATAAATGCTCCATTTTCCTTTTTCTTGAATTTGGGAATGTGTTGCTAAAGGGAATAAACTAAAACTAGGTCTCCTTTTTTGAAGATTTTTGTGACTAGATGTGAATCAAAAAATTGTTTTTGCTTCCATTTTTGTGCATAAATGTGAGCTACATCTGTTAGCCTTTATTCATCAAGCTTTTCTAAGTCTTCAAGCCTCTCTCAAAATTCATGTCCGGTCCACTCAAGATCTTTAGCTACCCTTAGTGTCGAAAATAGAAATTCCATTGGTAGTATAGCATCAAGACCATAAACAAGGTTAAAGGGTGTAGCATTTAAAACTGTATTGAATGAAACTCTATGAGTCCATAGAGCAGCATTGTAGATTCATTTTCCAATCAGTTCATCCTGAACTAACTAATTTAGTCAATGACGAGCTAAGAATTTTATTCGTGTGCTCAACCTGTCCATTTGCTTGTGGATGATATGGAGAAGATTTGTTATGGATGACCATAAATTTATTCAACAGATACTCAACTACCTCATTGAGGAAATGAGTTCCCCTATCACTGACAATTTCAATTGGTAGTCCATATCTTGTGAATACATTCTCATACAAGAATGTGGCTATGGTTCTAGCATCATTCTTCCTAGTTGCCTTAGCCTCTATCCACTTGGTCAAATAGTCCGTAGCTACAATGATATATTGAGCTTGGGTTCTATAAGCAGGTGGTTGTATTGGTCTGACAAAATCTATGTCCCATTTTGCAAAAGCTCTAGCTCACATCATTGGTCTTAAAGGCATGCTATCTACCTTGGTTGGAATTTTTGCTCGTTGACATGCATCACATTTTTGAAGATATTGTTTGGCATCCGCAAAAAGTGTTGGCCACCATATGCGTGCCATTAAAATTGCTCTAGCAGTGGTTTCACTTGAAAAGTGACCTCCAGCTAATCTAGCATGTGCTTGTTCTAGAGTGGGGATATATTCATCTTCATTTTCACAAAGATGCAAATGTTGGTCCTTTCCTCTCCGATACAATGGGTTTCCAATAAGAACACAGTCTCTTGATTCAATTTCAATAGCTCTTTGGTGGCATTTACTCATATCCTCCAAAAATGTTATGCTTAATAAGTAAGTAACTATATAGTTACTCCACTTAGAAACTAGTGAGATTTGAGTAAACGTCACATGAGGTATGGGTGTTTGTTTCTGGCATTGAAGACAGTTTTACACAAATGAGTGAACGTCACTCCTCATGGTTGGCCAAAATACTCTAAGTCTCATGATCTGTTGCATAGTTTGGTCTTCTGCAAAGTGAAGTCCTACTATGGTAATGCGTGCTTGACTTATGTATTGGGTTTTCTCCTCAAGATTCATACACAAAAGCAATATTCCATATTGATTTCTTTTGTATAGCCTTCCGGCTAGTAATTGATATATAGCTGATTAACCAATTAATCATGGTGTAATAGGAAGTAGTATTTGAGAACCCATTTGAGCTATAGTCATTAATGAAACTATATTTTCTAACCAATGGGGTATCATTTACACGGACAACAGATATGCATTTGGTAGATCATAGTCTACCCCTTTAGGTGGTTCTTTTGAAATAATTCTTGATAAATGATCTGCTCTTTGGTGTGTGGTGCCCTTTTTAATAACTAGAGTGAAATCAAATTCCAAAAGAATGATGAACCATCTCACTATTCTCCCTGTGTTGCATGGCTTGTTGACCAAGTATAATAAATCTTGGTGGTCCACAAAGAACACAAATTTGTTGGCTAATAGGTAATATCTATACTTTTTTATGGCATAGATCATCCCTAATCCCTCTCTTCTGGTGCTTGTATAGTTTTTCTTTACCATATTCAACTGGATACTAGCATAAGACATGGGAAAATCAGATTTTCCATCTCTTGGTTGAGCTAATATACACCCAATGGAAAAATTGAAAGCCTCACTATGTATATGGAATATCTTATTCCAATCTGGTGCTTTCAATATTGGGGCTGAAGTGAGAGCTTGTTTAAGCTTCATGAAGGATTCTTCACACTCATCAATCCATACAAAGAGTGTAATCAGTCCATACATGGGTTTTGCGATTATAGCATACATATAAATGAATTGTTTGTAATATCCACAATGTCCCATGAAAGTCTGAACTCCTTTGACTATTGTCGGTCTAGGCAATTCAACAATAACATGAATTTTATCCATATCAAATATCGCTATGCCGTTTTTAGATACTATATGTCCAAGAAATTTTCCTTGTCTGCCCATAAATGTGCACTTTTCAGGATTTAAGCAAATCCTATAAAGTCTACATTTTTTGAATAGCTTTTTGATCTGCCCGGATTGATGAATGTACACATAAATCATCCATATGTACTTCCAAGAATTTCCTAAGATATTCTTTGAAAGCATGGCTCATCAATCTTTGAAAGGTGGTAGGAGCATTAGTTAGCCCAAAAGGCATAACCCTATAGGCAAGAGTCTTACCAAACGGCGAGAAACCATTCTCGAGCAAAGAAAAAACTGAGCGACTTTCTCACAAACTTCCCAATTCTTGTGCAAAATAGATAGTTGCATCCCCAACTAGTGAGTCTAGTTTTGCTAAACAAGTTCGATCAAGAAGTTCACTCCATGGTCGCCTAGGAGAAAGAGTAGCTCTCAATGGATTTGATAATCGAGACCCAAAAACATGAGCAATTGAAGTTTGAGTTGTAGAGGTCCAAGGCAACTAATGTATTCTTTGCCAGCGCAGACTATTTCCAATAGGAGTTTTTTTTTCTGGGAAAATTACTAGAATACCCCTCTGATTTGTGGAAATTCTCAAAATACTGCTCAAATTTCAAAAATTCCCAAAACACCCCAATATTTTTCATAAATTTCCAAAATGCCTATAAATTTTCCAAAATACCCTTGGTTGTGAGATTGAATTTCTCCTAAGATTAAAAAATTTGTGGCTTTCCATAAGAAGACTCATTGCTTATCAATATTAGATGCTAAATTCAGAATTTGAGTTGATTATGTAGGCTTTGGAGATGAATTGCTTCATTATCTTTAGATATAATTGCCTATTTTGCGAGGTAATTGTACAGGCATACTTGCCTTTTTTTGCGAGGAAATTTGTGGCAAATTACATGCTAAGCATGCAAAAACGGATCTCAATCATAAAAAAGGAATAAACATCAAAAAATCTTCTTGAACAATCCAACCAAAATAGATACAAGGGTATCTTGGAAATTTCCACAAATTAGAGGGGTATTCTGGTAATTTTTCCTTTTTAAGAAAAGGCTTTGGGTGAGTAACCTAGCACATAAAGTGAAATTGGGAAGGTTGACCATGTGGCATGTGAGTAGGGTAAAGGGGCCAATATAAGGCCATTCAAAACATGGGGGCCAATAGAGGGACGTCCAATTTGAAAGATATGCATGAAATGATAGGATTGACAGTTTTCAATAAAATTGATATGGAAAGATAGATCATACACTACAACAAAAAAGGGGGCCTTCGACGCAGGTTTCAACGCACCCCATCGAAAAAACCATCGAAATACATGTCCCTACAAAAATGTCGCAATATGCGTTGATATACGCGTCGAAAGGTACTGTTATCGACGCATATTTTGACGTGCCTAACGATGCAGATTGCGACAACCATAACATTAAAAAAAAAATCTTGGGCAGAGGACAGGCAACCTGGCTTGTGCCCAGTGAAAAGATGGACACAGCCACAACCAAACTACCTGTCCTCTGCCCAAGAAAGCGAGAAGCACCAAAATCAAGCGTGCTCCCACAGAAATTTTGGCAAAGTTCCCTTCGTTTTAACATAAACTTTTCAAAAAAAAAAATCATATGTATATGCCTCTTACATGCTATCCATGTAGGATCTCACATGAGATTTAAGGCCAATGAAAGAAATGAAATGAACTTTGTGCAAAACCATAACCAACTTAAAACCATAACCATAACGAACTTTATGCAAAACCATAACCAAATTAAAACCATAACCGGCCATAACCATATTGATCAAAACCATAATGCAGATAACCATAACCATAAACAAAACAATAACCGTAAGCATAACCATAAAGTTAAACAAAACAATAACCATAACCATGTCTATACAAGAACAATAACCATAACCATGTTTATACAATGAAAATAACCATAAGGAAAACAATAACCATAACCATGTCTGAACAATAACCATAACCATACATGTCTATACAAAAAAGAGACACAGAAGCGTGTCTGTGTCTCACAAAACATATATATGAAATACACTGATGACTAGGCGTCACAACCTATACATAGAACAAGTCACAAAATTAGTATTGATATTACTTCACATATACTTATATAATTAAATCAACTCACACATATTAACGTCTCACCTTAATCGATCAGCGAGACTCTAAGGCCTTCTAGTCTATAGGCTCTCCTAAAGCATCAAGATCATTCTATACTTCATAGATACCTCTGCGATATCCATCTGTCTCCTCCTGGCGTGTCGGGACTCGATGCATTGCAAGATTCTACGTTTATACAAAAATCAAAGTAATAAGAATACATGATTCATCACGTTTAAAAAAACGCCATAGCTAGGATTGGATTGGAAACTCACAAACTCATAGCGAAAGGTGTCGAAGCCTCCGCTGCCAAGATGAGATGTCCCCCTGGTCATCTTTCGTATCTGCGTGGCCTGACGTTGCTGTCTGAACCACGTGTCCGCTGTCCGCTCATCCTACCTGATCTGCTACCACGTCTCGTGTGGGATGTCCAAAGGCTTCGGCGAGCCGATCCTGAAAGCCTACCGAGCTGCATCTCGTTGATGTTTCCCGGTGTCCCATGCAACACCCTTGATCCACCTCCTCGGAAGATCCTTTGAACCCAGAGCAGGCTGATACTCTCTCATGATGGTCTCCACTATATAGTTGATTTTGTTGTGATCTTGCTCAGGCCAAGGTGTCAAAATGTTGGTTGAAAATTGCAGCTCCGCGAGCTGGCGAATCCGCTCTCTCATCTCAGTCCCGACTCTATCCATGTCTACAAAACCATCTGCCCGTACAGTATAGAGCTTGGAGGCACTAGGATCGTGTGCCCCCCAAGGTGTCCGAGGTGTTTTAAGAGGTGTGTCGAGAGGTGTGCCTGGGTAGCACGGGGGTCGTGAGCGAGGAGGGGTTGAAGAATCTGTGGACCCTCCTCCACAACAACCACCACCTCCACCTGACGATCGCCGAGATCGGCGAGTGCGCCTGTGCTGCGGAGATGAGGACGTACCCGCCTCTGCCGCACCCCTAGGTGTCGAAGCATCCGTGATGGGAGACCTTGCAGGCATCGTACCCGTAGGCGTCCCCCCCCCCCCCCCCCCCCCCCCCCATAGGCGTCGGACCCTCAGGTAGTACCCGTGCCTCTGGCTACCGAGTACTGAGATGCCTCTGCCATCTGACTGGGCGTCATCCGTGTGATGAAGCCTATAAATGCACCTGCACTCATAGAAGCCGGATCTGGAAACTGGTCTGCCATACTAAAGTCCTGCACAAAGAAAGTAAAAGAAATCGTGAGAACACCTTTGTTTAAATTAACTTTAAGCTTAATTTTAAATGAACGTCTTCACACAAACACTTACAGGCCTAGGCCTCAACGAGTGAGGCATCATCGATAAGATCTTGCACCGTATCATCATCTATCTCTAATTGCAGACATAACTCTGCCCCAACTCGTTCTGGCAGATTGTCTTCATCCATTGCATCTTCATCTACAAGTGTCATATCTGCCTCGTCTGCGTCATCCCTCGTATATCTGTCAGCTTCCTCTGCCATACCTTTGTCATCTCATCTAATGTCACAGTAGTATTTACGTCGTTTGACCGACTTTCCTCCAGGGTAAGCCTCTAGTTGTTCGGCTTCGTCTGAAATCGTGTCGCTCCCTATTGCGTCTGTCTTTCTCTTCTTCGTACCTTTCAAGCCATTTTTGCATCGGTTTTGAATTTGTATACAAAACTTCATGATCTTTTCTCGCATGGGTTCGTTCATTTTCTTCGGCACCCCTTGCCCTTGCGGCTCCTCTCCCAAAAGTCTTACATCCTTCTCATCGCTCCACAGTCGAGGCATTTCTGAGTAAGAAATGGATAGAAATTCGATCATCAAGACAAGAGACTCTTGCACCGGCCATCCCTCTGCCATGCTCCCCTCTGGACGCGCTTTTTGGCGAACAACACCCTTAAGTGTTTTCATGAACCGCTCTAGAAAGAATATCCAACGGCTCTGGACTATACTTGCCACTGCAACCTTATCTACTACATGGATGAGCAAGTGCATTTGGATAGTTAGGCAGCTCGTGGGTAGATACTTCTCAATCATGCAAATTGCCTCAATGGAGTTAGCCCTTGCGACTGCAATAGATTCCTCTCGTATCTCCTTGGAAGAGATCCACCGCACTAGCTCTGAAATCTTGTATATGCAGGTCCGCACTTCCTCTGTTAAACACCCCTTGATCGCAATTGGAAGAATGAATTGCAAGAACTTATGCCAGTCGTGCGATTTCACTCCTGACAGTTGATCGTCACGGGTGAATGCTGTCTTGAGACATCGCATATATCCTGTTGGCGTCCTGAACTCTGAAATCACTCTTTTAACTTGTCGCTCCTCGCTTTTTAGCAATACCCATGGCACTCTTGGAAGCTTTGTTTGGCCAGCTACATTGGTGAAAGGCCACAGCTCTGGCATCTTTCCAACTGACTGCAAATCATCTCGTGAAGCTCGATTGTCTTTCATTCCCATGTTTGTCTTCAAGAGGAGCGCTCCCACATTCTTGAATATATGCATTGGATCCAAAAAATGGTTAATTAGTAGATCACCCTAGTATGGCAACGTATGGAGAATGGACAAACGTTTCATTCTTGGAATAGGTTGCCCCTCATGTTGCTCCCATCGGCGACGCCACTCTTGTACATGCATAGGACGACATTCGACATGACCAAGCTGACCTTCGCGCAAGTGATCACCATCTGGAAGATAACGGTGGTGGCCTTGATAAATTGTCTTCGAAGAGAGGCAAAATAGTGCACATCCAAAGATGGCCCGCAAATTGGACATGCATTGTATCCCGAAGTTGTAAGCCCTGCATATATTAAAGCATGATTCAGGCCAAGGATAAGTGATTGCGAATAGCGAGAATTTTCTAAATGAAGAACCATTACAGAAGCTTCTCCATATCCTGGCCAATCATGCATAGTCCACATAATAAGTCCATGGATCCTTGCATGCTGTTGTCCTACTGGTTCAACCGCATCTGCTATGTCGAACCCATGCCATAACTCCTGGAGCTTGTCAACTAGTGGAGCTAGATAAACATCCATGTTTTTTGCCTTGAACTTACCAGGTACAATCAAGCTTCATATCAAATGACCCTTCTTGATGGCAAGCCACGACGGGAGGTTGTAATTGATAAGGCACACAGGCCAAGTGCTCCATGACGAGCTTCTCAATCCAAATGGATTGACTCCATCCATTGCCATGCCCAAACGCAAATTGCGTGGTTCACTCTTAAAATGTGGCCAGGTATCTTCAATGTTCCTCCAAGCCTTTGAATCAGCGGGCACCCTAAATATTGCGTCAGTGGATCTATTCGTAAAATGCCACTGCATCAACTTTGCCATGGAACCACAACGAACATGCTTTTTATCCTAGGAGTAATAGGGAAATGCCGCAACACTTTAGCTGGCACTGTCTCGCCAACCGCATCTTGTTTGTAGCGCATTGCTCCGCACTTAGGACACGACAGACAATCTATGAATTTATTGCGAAAAAGAATGCAATCATTTGGACATGCATGAATCTTGTTGTAGTCCAAGCCAACTGAGGTCAATAGTTGCTTTGTTGTTTAAGCTACATTAAATTAAAAAGCTTCCCAAGCACGTCACCGTTGGAATCGAAAAATCTCTTTTGTAAATTACGTACCTAAACAAAGCAGTGACGCTTGCATCTGACCACCTGTACACTGACCGAAGATTCAAAAACGCCTGACAAGTACGAAGCACAAATATTTTTGCGCCTTCATAGATTGGTTGATGTGCCAACTTCCTCAACATGTCTTCATGAGATAGGCGCACGACTTCTGGTGCCGCTTCGTTAGCATTCTCCTCGCTTGTATGGAAGAAGGCATCCAACATCTCCTCC